>NW_028277176.1:20630000-20782500 GCF_051122295.1 Plectrocnemia conspersa
TTTATACATAATTTATTTACCCTGTACCCGTTCCAGATGTTGGGACCACTACCTGAAAAAAAAACACCATGACAAAAGAAAGTATTTAGTTAACTGCTCACTATTGTAATTCACACAACAGCAATGGTTCTCAACATAGCGGTTGATACAGATTGCTCAAAAAATTGTTTCCAAAATACATCAATAGAATAACAGATTTTATTCCAGGTAAAATGGTTAGGAATTACTAAATATTTTTACCGTAATATATAATAATAATTATCTCTGAGTAACAAATGAAAAAAAATACTGAAAAATTTATCATAAAGTCATTTAAAATGGTTTCAAAAAATAGAAAATATATTGGACATGACATGATGCCTTTGGACTGTAATGATAAAAATAATTTTGGACACGACATACATACATACATGTCTTTGGACTTCTAAAGGTTTGAGGGTAATAATAATAATAATAATAAACACACGTAATCGTAAAAAGCAATGTTTGCTTATTTTTATTATATCTAATTTTAATTCGATTAATTGTCATGCGAGGAGGGGGGGAGGTTGCAGCAACAATTAGCACGGAGTCTGATTTTTCTCTTGGCGGCCATTGTGGCAACCTTGGCGTAAATTATGATTAGTGGATAACTGTATACATAATTCTGAATCATATGGCTTTCTTATGATCCATAATTTATACACATAATCTATTAATAATATTAAAATAAAAGCGAAACACTGCGGTCTACACTGATTCTAATATGTTTCTTATTTGATTCTTAGCTGAAATATATTTATTTAATTAAATGAATAAAAATTAATAAAAAATCGTCGCGGTGGGAACACTCGTTACCGAGCGTTCCCACTGCGACGGCGACGGCACGATTTTCTTGCATGGATTTTTGACTTCTGATTAGGGATAATTGTTTTTTGCGCTTTCTTATTTGTCATATTTGGTTTAGATATGCTTCAAACGATTCCCACTTATTTAATTCGTAATATTGTTAATATTTTTTTTAAAATGAACGTTAGATAAACGAGTGTCTTCACTGCGACAGCACGATTTTATTGCTTTTGACGTGGATTCCCTTGAATTTTCCAAAAAATATGCATGTCCTTTAATGAAATATTATGAATTTTAATAAAATGGAAATATTAAAAAACGACAACTGACTGGCCAACTTTTGCCCGTTGATGACGTCTCTTTTCAAGGGTAGATAAGATTGATCATGTTCCTGAGGAGTAAATATGCTGAATTTGATTTAGATTGGTTTAAATGTGTAAGATTATATTAAATGTAAACATTTGTACGTATATATATACACACATATAGATAATAAAATATATCCGAGTGTTGACGGTGACATCACGCTTAGCTTAGAAATAAATAAACGGCGATAATACATACAAACCAATGGGTTTTTTTTTTACCAATTTAGAAAATGTTTTGCCTCCTGTATTTATACACAGCAAACGGGCGAGATATCTTATATCAATTTTATTGATGCGATTGTCAAAGTAAGAAAAGTAAAACAATCAATTATGAACTCAGTGTCAGGCACGTAAACTGAGTCAACGCATTTTTAAACGAACGTATAAATACGGAGTTACGTAATCGAAATACGTAACGTTGTGTTTTATGTTGTATTTTTAAAAATTCAATGATTCAGCGTGTGTGCCCAAGCGTGTGCGAATATTTCCCATATGTATAAGATGAGTGTTTTAGTATTTATATTTAAGTTAATTTTTGTATTGTGTTTTATATGTATGTTTAGTTTATTTTTTTCTAGTGTAAACATTAGCTATATTTGCTAAATAAATTAATAAAATAAATAAGATAATATTATATATATATCCTTATTTTTGTTATTGAAATATCGTAATTTAAAATACGTACTATAGACTATACACTATTATTATTTTTTGCTATCTTAATACATATTTATTTGTATAAATATGCGTTTATAGAAACATTGATACCATTATATTTCGATGTAAAATAATTTACAAAGATATGTTTAGTTTAAGCACACTAAAGAGATATAATTTAAAAAAAGAATTGCTCTTATTCGTTCGATAGCTTACAGTCATAATAAAATCAATATTTGCTTTCAATTTCAATATAACTGCTTTCAATTTCAATATGACTTTGGTAACTATCACAATGGCTTATCAGATAACGCTGTGTGTACAAATCAAGCGATTCTAGGAAACATGCAAGAATAAAAAAAAGGAATTGCTGATAAAACTCAGGTTTTGTTTTGCTTTGTGTGGATATATTATGTACATATACATGATCAATCGTTTTAAATTAATAAAAGCATATTTGACTGCAAATATTTTATTTGCGACACATTAATCATAATGCAAGTTAACTGTATTCAATATATGTGACAGATGTTGGTTCGCTTCCACAAATTCTGTTGAATTTTGCTGCTTTTGTGATATTCGGCGTATAGTAAACACAATCAAATGCATCGTTTACGGTTTTTGCAAGAAGTGAAAAGTAAGCAAAGAAATATATAATAAAAACTAGCAACAAACTCTATATACGTATTGCGTCAGGCGGATGTTGGCATTTGCAGATTTGAACAGCTTGCGGTGTATGATTATTTTTAAATATATAACATCAAATTATCGGAATTATAAAAATTGTACTTAGAATTAGATAGTTGTCCTATTTACATTAACTCAATTTTATACTTTAAACTATGAAGGTAATTCGCTGGCTTTTCAATGTGCATAAAGAATGAGGACGGCGGTTGCTTCCGTGATGTAAATTATTCAATACAGCTTACCCTAACACAATCCTAAATACTCTATGTTTGAACACAGCATTATTCATGTGTAGATATTATTAAAAATTCTTATATGAACATAATGTAAAATTCAGCAAAATACAAAGTTCTTTTATATAATATTATAATTTCCACTAGCAGTAGAACGAGTCAGGAATATTAAAAAATCGCATTTATAAAACCAATAATATTAATAAAATTAAATAAACATTTATTTAATTTATTTGACTTATAGACAACAAAATTAAAAAAGAAATATAAATCAATATCAGACATATCCACTCAAAAGTACGTAAATTTGACATATCTGATGTTGATTCTAGACAACAAATATTTCTATCTTGATTTTTATTTTTGATAATCAGTAAATAATATCTGTTTTAATGTAGTTTTTCAATATTGTAAAATAAGTTATTTAAGAAAACAAATCCTAGTTCTACTTCAGCTTCAGAAAAAGTTTAACAGCTTTAAATGATTGATATTACAATACATGTAAAACAATGTAACTAACAAAACATGTATTTACGAATCTTCTTAAATTTTTTAGTTAATAATATCTTAGAAAATTTGCATATATACTATATGTTTGTTTTAAGACTATATAATATATTAATGAAGTGGTGATAGTTCCTATTTTATTAACAGCATCTTCAATTACAAACTAAGCTTCTAAAAAAATAGCTAAGATGAACTTTTCAGATGTTAATAAGCGTGTACAATGCTAATTTTAGAATAAAATTTGCTTAACAGTTAAAAATATTATACAATTCTAATTAGGCCGTTATATCTTAGAAAAATACACGGCTTTGTCACAAATTCACACGACTACCACACATGCATACTTTCGTAGCGTTTTGCAACACAAGCAAAGAAAGTTTTGCTATGCTCCGTCGAACGTGCATTCTACGTAACAAATAATGATGAAAACAATGACTAAAAAAATGGTAAAAACGACTTACTTTCCGTTAATGAACGTATATAAATAAGTACTGATGTTTTTATTATGACAAAAATACCAATTTATATTCCCTCATTCCCCATAATATGACAATGATCATAGTGATAGTGAATAACAAATACGACTATATTCATATATTCAAAAAGATGTAGGCAATAAATTTAATGTTTTTTAGAGAATCAATAATCAGTAACTTTGTTATAAACATTCGGTCAAAATATAACTAGCTTTTTAATTTAAAAGCATAACATTCAATATTTTAGGGATGCATTAATAGCTGTCTATAAAATTAGAACAAAAGTTTGGCAAAAAGAAACACCCAAGAATTTGCTCACATCAATTCAAAGTATATATGAACAGTTTTTTTTAGTAATGTATGTAAATATCTGTATTAGTTTTTATTATGTTTAAATATTGATTATAAAAAAATATTGAGAAAACAAAAACACCACTTTTTATTTAATCTTTAGTTATATTTTATCTAGGAAATTTTCTATTTATCAATAAATATATATGTATATATCTTCTTATTAAAATCGCAAAGGTTTCCGCCCATGTTTCTTGGATATCTTGTAGGAAATTATGAGCAAACCAACTCTACGCTCGACCTCCTGCTTGGGCTGTCGTTGAAAAAACGCTGTTTATAAGATCCAGTGTGAATTTAATTAATTATCTTCCGCATCACTGTTTTTGTTGAACAAAACGGGCAATAATATTGTTAATATATACATTGTCAGTAATAATAACTGTCATTACATTTGACAAGCAGCTAGTAAAACTTTGATTTCGACGATTAACTCGACATAACGACAATAAGAAATAAATAAATTCATTATACTATTTCAATGCTTATTTGTGATTTTTGGAGTACAAATATTTTATATTCGATTTATTACAGTCCTTTTATTTTATATCTGGTAATGCATAAAATCCATCTAAATTAAAATACTGCAGATATAATTATAGACCGTTTAACAATTGATCATATATTAAATCTACTGACCAATTAATTAAATTATTGACCCATTAAGAAAAAGTAATCTTGTGAATTAATCTAGTTTCTGTCTATCTCTTTTTTTCCACATACACAATATACCTAAGTACACTCTTTATTCCGCAAAGTCCACGGACAAAATGACTTATTTTGAAGCATTTTATAGTACTGCTTTCAGTGACAATAATGTTACAGAGACACTTATTTTTAATTATTTGCGAGAAATAGGTTTTTTATAGCATATGAGAATGGCAATAGCATTTTTACAATAATATACACATTACATAAAAAGTTATATTTATTATAAAAAAAATAAATGGCAATATGATTTTTTTTATATTTCGAACCAAACTGAGAGCAAAATCTATAAAAAGCGCCATGTTTTAAGTCGTATAAGGCACTCAAGTTTCTCAATATTTTGCGTGCACTACAAAAATATATATACATATATATAGATAAATATATATATATGTATATATTAAGTGATTATCCTTTACGCAACGACGAACCTACGCGTATATCGATCTCGGCGAGGAGAGCGTTGCGCAATGAATAATTTTGGCATCCCGCTCTTATGCTTTAGAATGACGTGTTTTCTCAGGGAAATTTCCCGCTGGAAAAGTGTCAAAACACATAAACTTATTCTAGTGTTGCCACAATTAAGCAATGGTAAAAAGGAGGGAAGCGGGATCACCGCGCACTATTTCTACCCCATGTTCTCTTGCACGCGTTCGAACATCAGAAATTAGGGTTGTCACCTCTCACATGAATTTTCTTCAATATAATAAGTATACTAGTGCTGCCTCATTGTACAATCATCTAATTTTTACCAAATAATGTGTATGAAAAAGTTCTAAATAAAAATAAATAAATAATTTTTGTCTATCTGTATATGTGCGATGGCACCTTACTGCTCCTGCTTCATCCTCCAATACCAACTTGTATAATTTGAGTCTCTTAACAATTACGTAACATGACTCCGTAGCGCTTGCTAGCTTAACTTTGAGGGAATATATAGGCATCTCGTGGATAATGTAGGAATTGCAGTTCCTTATAAGTTGGTAGTGTATTTCGTGTCATTCTTCTACACAGATTTTAAAGTCCCTATGACATTAATCGTTGTTTGCAAAAATAGCAGAATTTTCTCAAGGGTCATACTTTTTGTGCCACCTTGTATTAGCTATTTATATAAGTTAGTTTAGTTATTTATAAATAAAACACAATAGTATATATTAATATATTAAAATTATCTGTGAGCAGTATTTTGCTTTTATTTATAAACTTTTATATATTTAATAAATCAATAATGCCGTAACATTTATCTAAGGTCAATCATAATTATAAATATTTTATTTCAAGATTGATTTAAAATACATTTATAACACTATTCTGTCAGCTAAGGAACAATTTTTTTATGTGCAAAGTCAATCTAGTGTCTTTTCTATTTTTCGGCACCCAACGCACGCAGAATGTCATAATTATCTAAAATCAAAACAATTGTTATCTATTTATTAACGAGTTCATAATTGATAACACGTAATCTTAACTCCTTTCCTTATCACGAACTTTACTTATTTCTGCATCACAACAACCTTTTGCCTCGTTTTTCCTGTTTATAACGTCACTGCCATAAATGGAAACAGGTTGGCGAATAATTTCAGCACCTTCTAACGCACAGAAGAAACGACAGTATCGCCATCCCTTTTTACGAAGTAGTATCTTTGCCATTCAATTATCATTGGAAAATAATTGGGTCAAGTCTGTAATCAACTTTTAAATAATAATAATGAAACAAACCGGTGAAGTATGCATAGATCAATAGCTATTTTTAAAATCGTAAAAATAAATAAACAAAGATCTGTAATGATTTTAAGCTATACGGTAAAAAATAATTAATATACAATGTACAGCATAATGTTGCTAGTATTGTTATTCGTAGATGTATAATGTAAATATCTCGTTATAGAGCCTAATAAATTGCATTTTATTATAAATTATTAAATATTGCAATGACATTGAAAAATTGAATTATCTTAATTCTTACGATATATTGAATTATCATTGGTGCTATATGTTTATATAAGGATCTTTATAAATATAAAGAAAAAAACTCGCAACTTTATTTATAAACTGAACTATACCGAACTTCATTATTTGACCTAGCATACAAATATGCTAGTTTGTAAATGAATAAACGTGATTTTCGCATTCCTTAGAACAATGTATTTTACAAAGTGTGGAGGTCAGTGTTTATTTTATGTGAGTATGTACATATGTATGCAGGTCCGGCCCTAGGTTATTTGGCGCCCCAGGCAAAAACTAAATTTGCGCGCCCCCCCCCCCCTATTAATACATTAATAACTCATTACATGAGCGCAAAAATATAATTCAAATTAAAGTAATTTAATATTATATTTGACACCATACTCTTTTTTGAGATTGTGGGTATTTAAGAATTTGTTGTTTTATTTTTGTCGCGATTTTTTACTCGTGAAATAATCTAAAGAGTGCACAGTAGTGTATACAAAAAAATAATATCAGATTATATTCTTTAACAATATTGTATGATAATTTTAAGTGAATATTGCGCCTTTATTTGGTATCACGGCGCCCCACAAGATCTAGCGCCCCAGGCGATCGCCTGTACTGCCTGCCCCTCGGGCCGGCCCTGTATGTATGTACATGTTTATAGTTTTATACTTTAACAAAACCGTATTATAGCCAATATATTATATATAACTAGATAAGTATAATATTTTAATATTACTTTGCATTCATCACTTTTATTTACAAATGTTATGTAGATTTAAATGGGGTTTTTCATAGATGTGTAAGGGAAAAACGAGGGGGTGTGCAAGATGTGAGCTGGTTTATAGAAGAACAGGAACATGAAAAAAATGTCAGTTATACTAACGAAATGTAGCATCGACTACCTACTCATGAACACACTTCGGAACTTTTCTCCAAATGGCTTGCCGCCATTGTGACCCATAAACTGCTATTTAATAGAAACAGGGCGTGAAACACAAAATATAAATTTAATTACACAAACAATTTTTTCGGCCTATTTAAACCTAAATTAATCTTAAGAAAACTTCATATTGTGCAATACCAAGTGATAACAAATAGTAAAGATCATCATTTATTTCACACTAAAAGGTATTTCGGGTGACCATACTTACCTTTTAATCTCAAGTATCGGAGACTACGTTAAGAATAACCTAAATTTTAAATATAAGCACATATTTTTATAAAGCACAAAATCATTACTTTTATTTATTCTTTTACTTTACCACTAATGTTTAAATTTTTCTTTATAAAATTATAATAAACCAGTAACATATTACATATAATACATAAAAGAGTTTTTTTGAATGTAATTATCATTTAAAAAAACTACTATCCTAGTACTTTTTTGGTATGTACTTTGGGGTACAGTTCATTATATTAGATTTTTTTAATGAAGCGGTTTTTGAAGTTGCTAAGGTATGGTATTGATAATTCATAGTACACTAGAAAGTCGTGATTACGACCTTTTTCTTTACTATTGCGGCTAGGACACCAACGATCTCTTTAAACGATCCAACTTCTCAACGACTTGCCAAACACGTGCCGCACATAGGCAAACTTCAAAATGGCGTTCTTACTCAGGGACGTCATTTTAGCTTTTCCCAGAAGGAACAAAAGTTAGTGGTCGTTTTTTTAATATTTCCATTTCATTAAGATTCATAGTATTTCATTAAAGAACATGCATTTTTCAAGCAAAATTCAAGGATGATCTGATTAGAATCCACGTCAATAGCAATAAAGTCGTGCCGTCGCCGTTGTAGTGGAAACGCTCGGTTATCTAGCTGTCATATTAAAACTTTTAATAATAATATTACAACTTGAAATAAGTAAGAAACGAATGAGCGGATATTTCTTTACTAGGCACTTATATGTTTTCTAAGATGAGTACGAGGAGCTGCAACAATTTATGTGTAATGGTGCCCATCTATTTTAAGCACTATAATTTTTATTATACAATGTATATGTAGGTACGCATTTGTAATAAGAATAGGTGTGATAAAGCACGCGCGTGTGTGCATATGTGTACGTGTGCATATGAGTGTATGTTTGAATAAGTATTTTGAATATTTATTTGAATAAAACTGTCAAATCGGACGCTCAGATTTGTAATAAATAAATAACCTATCTATAACACATAGATAACGATACACTGTTATAAAAAAGATTGCTCATTGCTGCTTTATATAAAAAGAAATATAATACCAGAGGTGACAACCCCAGCAAAAAAACAAACAACCAAAAAGTAATACGTTTAGATTCACTCAGCGATCGAATCAAATGTGTTGACGAGACATTGCATTGTATTTAAATTACCATCGCTGCGCTTTTAAGTTGCATTCATTAGCAAAACAGCGATAAAAACCAAACGCCGCTAATGCAATTGAGGTTATGGCGTTCGAATAATAATACCGCGAACACCTGTACGCATTGTAGATATACGATGCGTTATTTTGATTTTTATGCAATGAAAATGATAGAAATGCAAGTACGCGACGGCCATTTTATTTGTATTTATTATTCGAAGATGTCGGAGCGTTTTCTAGAACGCGTCAACCGTCGGTTCGCGAGCGCGAATAGGAAAAGTGTCAAATTTGATCGTCGTTGATTTTGAAGCGTCTATTTTAATATTAAATGTTTCGGTACGCTTTGAAATTGAAGATCGTTAGATTGCGGTTTAAAAAAGGAGAGTTTTCGTAGATTTATGGCTCGATCTAAAATCGCGTTCGAACGGCGGGTTGACGACCGAAGGCGATCGCAGCGCCGCCTTGCGCCTTCGCGGCGTTTGTCCGTCTCTTTCTGGCGCGTCGCGATCGGAGGCGATCCGTCTCTCTCTTTCCGCGCGCGAAGCTTCGAACGGAACGCTCGATTCGCGCGGGGTAGCGCCCGCCATTAGTCCGCCGGTCGCCGAACGTCTCGGTCGCTTCGTCGCGCGCTCTTCGTCTCTCTCCCTCTCCGACCAGTCGACCTCAGTGCATCGCTATGGCCGATTCCGCAGTAGAAACCAAGTGAGTGTGCGCTCGGAATTGAAATTAATTTTATTTTCCCGCCGGGGGTCGTTTAGGGGTCACGGGTGGTAAAGGTCCCACGTGCGCGGCGAGGGCGGCGCGCGCCGGCAATCGTTCGCGAACGTTCGCCTGGCGGCGTCCCCCGCCGCAATCGCCGCAATCGCCGCAATCGCCGCGTTCGCGAACGCAGCGTCGCCCGCTCGATTCGAACGTCAACTTGCGCATTATGACTCAATTCTGATTTGGAACCGCTCTTGCAGAGAAACCACCCCCGTCGTCGAAAAGGAGACGGTCATCTCCTCTGCGAAGGAGTCTCCGATCAAGGAGACCAACGGCAAATCCGTCGAGACGGAAACCGTCAAGAACGGAGCCTCCAAGAACGGCGCACCCAAGGAGAACGGTTCCTCGGACAACGGAACCGAAAAAGAAAAGGAAGAAGACGATGAAGAAGACGAGGAGGAAGAAGATGAAGACGAAGTGAAAGAAAATGGCGACTCAGGTATGTCAAAATTGCAACAACAATACTTTTCACAATCATTATTGTTTAGTCGACAAGTTAATAGGCAGATATTTTATTTAGTTTACGTTTAGCTTGAAATTTTAAAAAGGTGAATGGAAATATAAATCTTATTAGCATAATTTTATTAAGCGGTGTTGTAATTCGATCACTTATCACGTATTATATTTTTATAATAGCTAAATAATTAGTTATAAGTATATATTTATATAATCTGATTAATTAAGTGGTTGTTTATGTATTTTATTTCGTACGTTCGAATGACATCATTATACCTCTCGTGTTATAAATGTTTCATGTTTCGCATATAAGACAGTCAGTGATAGAATTTCAAATAAGGCTAATTAAATTCTATTACAAATTCATATTTATTAGTTTGTTTTTGCATATGTTACATCTTCAACGAACAATCGTAAGCGACTAATGATAGAGCAAATAAATAAAAATAGCCGTCGGTCAGAACAGTGCACACCCCATGAATAACTCTGCAACGAATATGCTTAAAATGAGGATTATACAAATTGGCAACAAAATTTACTATACGTAACTGGTATAAAGTACCTATTAAATACATAAATTATTTAATTTTGAATACTTTGACAAACAAACGTTCATAAATTATTTTGTGTGTACCACAACTAGAGTGATTTGAGAGTGCATACATGGACCAGTTAATGTATGTATTTTTGATAACATGTACATAGCAAAAAATGATTACTTACATTTTAATAATCATCCATTGTGTGATACTACTTTATATCATATTGACAACGTGGTGATTCAAATTTTATTTTGTTTCTGGCAAAATTTATAAATTCAATATTTAAAATAAAATGTATCGCTTTCTGAATATTTCCAATTTTGTTATTAGTGTTGTCTCGAATCCATACAAAAATTCTTTAAGACCAGTGATTATTTAAACACAATATATACTCAAAGATCAGTGAATAAAAACAAATTCTCGTAGAATTCACTTAGCCCTTTGAGCAATTTCTAAATAAATAAAAAACGTTTATGTAATTAAGAGCACGAAATGAATGAAAATAACAAAAAATATTTTATAAAAAGTATTGCGAGCCCCTGAATTGATATAAAAAAATTCCACAAAAGCCAAAATATATATATATATATATATATATATATATATAAAATAAATTAACAAAATTAATTAATAGAAAAGTGTTAAAATAAATTATTAAAACATACTAATACAAATTTGTAGTAAAATAAATCAACACAATAAAACTTATCACTAATTTTTTTATAATTCATTTTAAATTTAATATAAAATAATAATAAATATGGAAAAATACGAAAATTAACTCACTCCCAGGTATATACTAACAAATTAACTTTACTCAAAGGGTTAATCACTTAGAACAAGGCTTAATAAAATAAATAAAACATAACTTTACAATAGTAAAAGGAGCGATGCAACAATAATCCCAACAACTACCTCCAGAATAAAAAAAAAAACAATACAACCCTGTGTACTTACACATATCGGTACCGCCCCTCAGGCCGACCAACCAATTACATGCCAGAAATTAAAGATCACGCAATGAACAATCTTTGTACACTAGATTAACCAATTCTTAATGAATGTAATGATAATTGGTAATATCGTGTTTATGTACTCATAAAATACAGTAATAATTAGTCTGCCAATAAATAGTTTATTATATAAAATATATACTGAAAACTGATTAACTTTTTCAAATATTGGGTCAAAAAAAAATAATATGTAATATTTTCTTGAAGACTATATTTTATTAAGTATATTACTTTTTTGTAGTAATAATACATTGCTATAGTTTCAATCCCATTTTCATCGAACTTTCTTGAAAAATTCCACTCATAAATATCTCGCTTGTTCGTTTTCTGACTCGGTTAGGGATCTTTTTTTATTGTGGTGATTATTAAAAATAACTGACTAACTGCAAAGCATCGCAAACATTGGCCACAAAATTGAACTCTTATTAACGGTATAAGAATCGATGCACCATTAGCATAAAAAAGAATCCACAATTCAAGGCTTACGTAGTAATGCTCTGCAACTAGAGTTGGGTATTTGTTCTAAATTGAATTATAGAAACTAATCAAAAATTTATTGCGTGACAAAGTCTTCCTGAACGTATTTTAGGTGGATTTTGATGGATTGGTAATAATAATGACATAATGCCATAATTTGAAACAGATTTTCATCCAACTTATTTGAAAAATTTACATTATAAATATCAGCTAAGTTCATTAGCTGATATTTATATGCCAATGCCAAAAGTTTAAATTTTATACTTATATAATTGTTTTTAAACGTAATTAAAAATTTGCATACTTTAATTTTTATTATAAAAATTATCAATTTAAATTGATTATGTATATAAACTTGATCACTCAGTCACTGTTTGTTATATATAAATAAAACTATTTTATTCCCTTACAGACGCTTGCCCGATCAAAAGAAAGTCGTGCAGCGGCGACGCCGAGGCACCCGAAGTAACGACGCCCGAGAAAAAACAGAAGTTAGTCGACGGCGACGACGTCGAAGAGACGGAAGAAGGAGTCGAAGCCTAAATCGTATACTTCCAGACCGCAAGTCTAGTTGTAGTATTTAAATTCAGTTAAGAATGTTATTAAGATTATATTGTATAATAAGAAGTGGACGCTGCCAGTCGGAACCGAGTCTCGGTCCGACCCGATCGGGCGCGGACGCAAGTTTTTAGCCCGGCGCACGCCGACGAGCGCGTCCGTCTTACATTCCCGGGTTTGTCCGGACTCGGCTACCCTTAGTGAAATGTTTTTAAGAATATGATTCAGAAGTGATTTAAATAATGTAATAAAAAAGAGTTCAAATATTAACGACGTAAGGTGTTCCTTTTTTTGACTACTTAATATGATATAAATGACAATTTTATGGTATCCTTATTGGATATATATTCGAATGCGTTTCTTTAGTATTTCGTCCTCTTTTTTTCTTTCTCTTGTTGCTTTTAAATACGCATACGAGTGATGCTCGAATGGAAAGCGTACGAGTCTCTTTTTTTTATTTTAAGCACATTTTTATGCCATGAATTTTTTTACGGCTTCGGTGATTTTTCGGCATTTTCACCATACACTATCTATTTTTTATTTTGCTCAAACATGACTCGGTTACTATTTTTTTTTTAACAATGAAAATACTAAAACGAAAAATATGCCAAACTGTGTTCGTGTTCATATCAAAGACTAATGAGAATAACCAATTTCGTTTTTATATTATTGACGATACGTATTTTTTCTTGTACCTATAAAATGTTTTAAATCCCGTACAATATAACCTTGTTTACCCTATCGTCCTTGCTAAACTATATTTTGCTTTTTTTTGTCGCGTTTAGTTTACAACATTCTAGTTACACTTTTCTTTTCAGTATATACATGCGCATTATCAATAACAGCTAACTATGTTTTTATTTAATACCCATTTTTCAAATTGAGTCTTGTGCGACGATCGATTAAACAAGGCTATATTGTGCGCTAGTAGTGTGTTCCGAGTTTATGTACAGTCTATATTTGAGAAGAATTCACTCTATATTTCATATGTAATTATTTAAGGAGGCAATAAAATAGTTTCCAGTAACATTGGAATTTTATTTCTTGTTTTATTTTATTTACACTCTAGTTTTGTAAAGTTTGACGCTTTATTCGCTTATATATATATGTATATTTAAGGTATTTATTATATATATATACCTATTATTTGCCTATGCTTCCCTCATCCCATGATCGCTGATATAAACAATATATATTTTATTTTATGAACCAATAAAAAAAATCCTTTTGCTAAGATCACTCATACCCACACCCGACTGCGCTGTTTTATTTAATTTATATTATTTATGTATTAATATATATTTATAAACGGCAGCCTTTATCTGATGATTACGTGAAAGTAAAGAGTTTCGTTTACCTTTGTGATATTAAAATGTTAATTTTTAAGTTAAAAACGAACTGATGTATCGAACTGAAAAAATTATCTCTTAGGTTTAAGTGTTAGGAAATAATACAGGGTCTGATTATTTCTCTCATGTATTGCGAAATTGCAACAATACGGTTATAATTATTTGTATATACATACTCTCGCGTACGATATATTTTTTAGTACATGTGTGATGTGACAATCAAAAAGTGTACGCTGTTGTTGAATCTGTATACTTTGCTAAAATGTCATGTAACACAATTGGGTAAATGAAGTACAAAAAACTATGGTAATGTTTATATAGTTGTATTTTTAATTTAAGAAATTTTAATCTATTTACAACTTTTACAGGGTGTTTTTGAGGTTGAAATGTTTTTTTACTTATTCTAATATCTTATTTTTTTTATATAATCTATTAGTGTATATATTTATTTTAAAATATATACATACAATATATTTATTTTACATAAGTTGTGTATTCACATATTTTATATTTACATATATTATGTATAATACTAATGATGAAAGATTACAATTTTAAAATGTCTGTTTTTTTCATTGCAGGTCTATTAATCATAACTTTTTCTTTCAGTTTCCCGGATATTGTAAAATGATATTTGTCAAAATTATTGTTTTTAATAAATTTGTTCAATTTTAAAACTGTATTTTTGTGGTTGTACCTATACATTTCCAATTCCTGCAATTATTTGTATTCCCTATTCATAATGACCTGACAATTCACAACTAAATGCATATTGGAATATATATAATACATACACACATACACAAGTTTATGTTTAACTATAGCACGAATTTGATTACAGCGTTCATTCGGCATTCTAATTTAAAATTTGTTTTGCTGCTATATATCCACAATATACACTTAACACATCGGGGTGGGTATTACTAGTCTACTGACGGTAATTAACGGGAGTGTTATTACTACTGTTTTCGTCGTCTAGTAGAGTAAACGTTGGATAAGGTAGTTTTACCAGTAAAATTTATCTTTTGAATAAATGTTTGTACTAGATGAAAAAAATATTACTATTTTTATCCTTTAATAAAGACTAAAGCCATAAATTATACTAGAAATTTAATCTAACCCGCTAACAACTGAAATTTATAATGCTCTTCATTTTTTTTAAATAAAAATAAAATATTTTAGATGTAAGTTATTTATGTTTCAATTTCTTAACGATTTCTTAACGCCATTGGTTTAGATAAGTCTTCTCTCACACTAATCAACGCTTTATTCGAAGAAATTCATAAAAAACTTTCTCACATCAGCACCTCGGCTCAGGAGTCTCGAAGAGAGTGATAGGCTTCTTCTCAAATCACACTACGAGGATTCTACTACTCTAATTCAACCCCTACTGCCTGCTAAAAGCCCTTAGAAGCCAACCTTAACTCTTTCGCATTTGACACTACCGTATTTGATACTGATGCTGATAATTTATATTTGTGCAATTAAAACTATTTATTAAATAGCTCTTTAGGCAAAAAACTTACTAAACGAAAAAAATTGCATCTGTATTCTGTCAATTTTTCTTCTTAATTTGAAGAAACTTGTCACTTTGATGGTCATCAATAACGTAATTTAAACTAGAAATGTAAGATAGATTATACAAAAGTACGCAGAAAATTATACAAAACATAATAAAAACTAGTTTGGTACTTTCCTGTTATCAGGAGGCAAATTTATTTATTTGTTTATATATTTTATTTATTTATATACAATTATAAATGACATGTGGAAGGCAAGTAACATTTTAAATAATCTTCATTTTTTAAGTAAATCGTAGCAGATACATGGGGTGCTCACGAAATAATAATTTTGAACAATTTGGCCCCCGTTAAAAGAAAAGTACCAATATTTTTATCTTTCAGTCATAATCTTTTACGATTCTACTAAAATATCATCGATAAATAAAGTACATTTACTTTACAGCGTCTCCATTTTCCCAGTACATCGCTCTTCGGAAATTTACGCCCCAGGTAACCTGTATCGCCTACACCTTGAGCCGGCTCTGCTATATCACTCGATTAATATTAACCAGTTACCATTTCTAGATCTCTCTATAGATAATTATTATATCAAAACAGGCAGAGTTGCATATTGTTTATGCAAAAGTATATATTTCTTTTTTTTCAACTACTTGTTCAAACGTTTAATCAAACTTGTAAAAAATACACACATTGTACTATGTCTGATACTGCATGTCATTAACCTTAGATCAGAAACGTTTAAATTATTCAATTTTATTTATTCAGATGTGTGTGCACAAGATATTATGCATTAAAAATTTGCAAGTGTACTAAAAACTGAAATTGTAGCGCAATTTATTGTTTTCATAAGCATTTTTAGAAGACACGAGTATCGATAATCTTGTAATGTAATAAAAATTATTCCATATAAAAATTAATTTATTTATTTTTGGTTTAAGCGAGTGCTTTCCAAGACTTCCAAAATTCTTAAAAATTGTTAATATACACTCGACAGGTATCTTAAAAGAAGGACACTTATCTTCATGACGAATGATAATCTTAGCCGGCGTGTCAGTATACGATTAGATATTCATTTAATAATACAAATTTAAAATGAAACAAATAATATAAGATATTATTTATTAATAAATTGTAGTAATAAACTTAGCTATAAAGTTACTAATTGCAAATAATTGCCTAGTTAATTTTACACTAAATAAAAAAATATCTATCGACAGTTATAAAGTTCTGTCAATATTTTTCATAACTTTCATCTGTAAGTTTACCAGTTTAAAAATTGCATTATTAAAATAACTCTATATTTAAAAAAACAGCGATTAATTTTTAAACAACAAATATCTGATTTTTTAGTGTGTGTAATATGCATACACTCACATTTGAAATCTGGTATAAACCATATTTTTCGACTTAGTTTACATTTGGGTGCCTCATGCAAATCATTAGATCCAGATTATATTTTTTCCAAAATAAACATCGCTGCAACGCCCGCGCTGTTGCGAATAAATAATGATCTATTTTAGATTTTCGCAGAATATCTTGACACAGTGCCAAGAGCAATCACCTCTATTACATTTTGCGTGACGTGTCGCCGGATAAATAATTAACGATGAACACGTTGTTCGTAAATAATAACCAAACGCAAAGACATTATTTGGGTCATGCGATCGATTCATACGACAGCACGTAGATAGTTGCCAACGGAGACAAATTTCCATTTCGTTCGATTAACTAAATAATCAATGTCTTCATGTTCGAAATTACCCCGGAAGCATAATTCAATCGTATTAAAATCTTAGTGGCCATCAAAATGTGTTTTATGACCATAATTAAAAAATATACGTATATATTCGTATTCAAAACAGGGTAATGGCAGCAATCTTTTTAGGTTATATCATGATTATCACTCCTGTGAAGATGACATTGAATATATACATTCAATCAATAGATGTTAATTTACTTTATTAGGAAAATTAAAAAAAAACAACAATATACATATGTACATACACATAAAACAAATTTAGCTAAAAAAAATTTTCATGAATGCTTTATCGCACGAGACAATTTATCGCGTTTAAGTAAATTGACTCAAAACTGTCATATTTATTTGTACATAGCTGAAATTGCGTTACAGTTCGTTCAGTATATTTTCATTATTTTTCATATCTAAAATTAAATATTATGAGAACTATGTGTAATTCCACTATGTACTATAAAACTGCATACCTCTGAAGAAACTTCATAATTCATTGTTATGTGCAATGAAACACATTTCGCTTAATTAAATGATATGTTATATGAATGCTAAATTTGATACTTGATCATCATATTAATAAATGAAATCTGATTATCATGCTGATACATGAAACATATTCATATGCAAACAATCACACACATACGAGAGTGGGTCAAATGAAATAATTAAATATTACTAACCTAGTAATTTATGGCTCGTATGTTTCGGGTCAAAATTTTAATACGGTTCTGGTCAGAATTTATATTACATGGGTTAGAATTTATATTAAAAGGTCAGAATATAAGCGTTCAGAATAAATATTAGATGGTCAGAATTTATATTAAATGGTAAGAATTATTTCGACAGATGGTCAGAATCATTTTTTCAGTTGCTAATAGTGTTGTTATTACTGTAACGCTAAAGATTGGTACAACTGGTTGATCTATCATTTGCATGTTGGCAGCTCATTATCAATGTGTTTTATGGCCAACTTCTTTGGTTGGGCTCGCAATATTGTCAGATGTCGACATAACAAGCCAAGCGTGCTCTCTGCCGCTGTTCTGTCGTTATTCCCGTTTCATTCGTCGTGCTGAATACCTTCGCATCTTACATACAATTAATGTTACCAAGCGTTCCCACTCAAACGGCGCCGACACGATTTTATTGCTTTTGACGTGGATTTTTAACTTCTGAGAAGTGATAATTCTTTTTGCGCCTTCCTATTGACCAAAATTCATAGTAGTGCACACATAAATCATTTGTGCTATCTCACGTGAATTGAACCAGATCCTTGTAGCTGTCACTGAAAACATCTTTATGTAAGACGAGCTCATTGCGAAGCTAAAAGCCATGTATTAAACGCAAGTTCTCAAGTGCTGACGTCTTTTAGAAATAAGATACATGATCGAGACTCTTCAGGGCACTCTACAGTTTGCAGCTGGATATCACCGAGCATCGAAGCATTGTCAGCTCTATATCTTAGCAACTTGGCAATAAATTGTAAAACAACACTCCTAATAAAAATACGCAAGTATATAAATAAGAATATGATCCATACCTTCTTTTGTGACAAAAGGTACTTTACATCGCTAAGATTTTAGATTCTATTAAAGTGATATGTGCTTCATATAGTGAAGCCAAGCATTCTTGAAGTTATGTTTTACAACACATTTCTTTAAACAGATTGCATCAGAGCCATCGCATTTATAAGTTTTTTTTCAAGCTTTCTATATCTAATATATGATACTTTTAATAACATAACTGTGCGTTAGGCTAGCTGCTTAGTTTACATACATGGTTTATTTTTCATTAGGTAAAAACTGAAAAGATAGCAAACTTATTTATTACAAGGTAAGAAAGAACAATACCAAAACTGGAAGCATTGCTTAGAAATAAACTGGAACAAAAATTAATAAAACAAGCTAGCGGTACGTCCACTAGTGAAAGTCGTTAGTCGATTTTAATTATTAAAGACACTACCGAAAAGAGCATGCGATTGAAAGAAAGGAAAAATCAAGGCTATCTATTTCGAGTGCCAAACATGATGTAAAACATTTACAGAATAGACTGTATTAACGTTAATAGTCTATCAATTTTTATGGACACTGGCCATCCCCTTGGATACTGAATGGGACAACACAGTAGCTGCGTCGTTTCAAACGCAAACATTGTATCACTGCAGTAGCAGTCTATTCACCATGTAACCGCCTCACCTAGGCTATCCATCATGTTTTCGATTTTTTTTATTATTTTTTGGACGGTTCAGTCTGTTTGTGGACAGACGACGCAAAATATTAACGTTCGTAAGTGAATTATGTGCATATATCGAGGCAGATGTACAAATGTTTGCTTCTGATTCATTAACCCATTTATTTCTTAATATTATATGTGATGTAGGTATTTATTAAAACTTTTTCTTGAATTTTCATAGTTTTCGTAAATGAAGAATATAATACGTTAGCTGATCGAGCTTTTAAAGTCGCGCAAGATTATGTGAAGAGAAATTCCAATTTGGGGTTGGCTATTGAATCAGTGGACGTCGTTGGTAATAGATCAGATGCCAAGACACTATTGGAAGAATGTAAATGTTTTTTACTTTTAATAATATACAGTAAAGCATAATTTTTATTAATATACATTTAAAATAAACTTTGTCTTATTATTAAAGACCAGTTAACGCTTATTTGTTTTAGATTTTTTGCATATATAATAAAGATTATTTGATTTTAAAGGGGTGTGTTACTTTATACACATATGTGTCAAAAATAAGTTATAATAGGGGCAAAAAGTTATACATATTAGACAAAAGAGTTTGGTCACCTGCTCCGTCATTACATTATCATTAGTTTAATTGTTTTAATAATACTGTTGGTGTTTATTTACACTTTTTAGTCAATATAAGACAGGAACAGTAAAGTAAGTTTAATTCTCAGATAATATATACACAACTCAACATCCAAAACTAGAAACTCTTTGTGTATGACGTAGTATAAATAAAAAAGCAAAATAGAAAGACTTAAAATGGTACAATGCTTTTTTTAAATAAACATGACAAGTCTGATATTTTTTTTCTAAATAACATAATTTAAAAAATAAAAATCAGTTACTTAATATGTTCTAATAATAGGTTTTTTATATTGTATTAAAAAATAATCTAAGCTCAATATTTCAGTATGTAGAAAGTACAATGATATGCTATCATCAAAAAGACCACCTCACGTGGTTCTTGATTTCACCATGACGGGAGTAGCTTCTGAAACTGTAAAGTCATTTACATCAGCTCTGGCACTACCAACAGTTACTACTTCTTTCGGATTAGTTGGAGATTTGAGGCAATGGCGATCGTTAAGTATCAGTCAATCTAATTATCTTATCCAAATAATGCCTCCTGCTGACATAATCGCAGAATGTGTACGAGCAATAGTCAACAAGCAAGACATTACAAATGCGGCTATATTATTTGATGACTCTTTCGGTACAGTATAATTCAACATATTTAGATTATATAATAGGTAAATCAATTTTATTAATATATTTCAGTAATGGACCATAAATATAAATCTTTACTACAAAACATTCCTACTCGTCACGTCATATCACCAGTGAAGAGCGTAATGGTCGATGAATTGAGGAGTCAATTGAAGAATTTAAGAGAATTGGATATTGTCAACTTCTTTATACTTGGAAATCTTAAGACAATAAAGAACATCTTGGATGCGGCTGATGCGAATCAATACTTTGGACGTAAATTTTCATGGTATGTGTTAACTCAAGATAAAGGTGATATTTCATGCGTTTGTAAAGATGCCAGTATCATATACGTGAGACCCGATCCAGAAGCGTCTAGCAGAGATAGATTGGGAAAGATTAAAACGACCTATAGTATGAACGGAGAACCAGAAATAGCATCGGCATTCTATTTTGATCTTTCATTGAGAACATTTTTGGCTGTAAGGTAATTAAATTATATTGTACAAGATGTTATGCATAAAGATAAGATAAGAAACTTTATATTCAAAAGTTATTTTATCTTTGTGACAAAAAGTGCAAATTTAGTGTATTAAATATACTAATAAAAATGTGGATTACATAATATTTTTGTTAATAGAGGATTGCTAGAAACTGGTAATTTGCAAAAGAATATGGATTACATCACGTGTGATGAGTTTGATGGTAAAAATACTCCAAATAGAACTATAGAATTACGATCTTCATTCACCAGGGTATGTGTCACATACCTAAATATTCCTATAATGTAGCTATATATAGTGTAACACATGTCCTTCTATTAATAATTAAATAACATCACATTACATTATATATCTCTCTTATTTTTTAACACTTCTGTAGGTATTTAATAATGTTGTTTTGTTCTGATTGTTGTTTGTTTTCAATTGAGTAAAAATTGAACAATTCATGTGAAACAACCTAATATTATATTTCAAGATTGACGAGCCTCCAACATATGCACCTTTGTTCATATCAGACGATCAATTCATGAACGGTAAAAGCTACATGGAATTTACAATGGAAATCAGCGCTGTTAGTATCCGTGATGGAGCTTCAGTTGGAAGTAAAGTTTTAGGCACTTGGAAGTCAGGTCTTTCAAATGATCTCAAACTTGTAGATCCAAGTGTGATGAAGAATTACACAGCAGAAGTTGTGTATAGAATTGTAACTGTGGAAGTGAGTGTTTTATTTGATATTATATATTAAGGATCATTGAAATATTATTTATTATTTCAGCAACCACCGTTCATGATCAAAGATATTGAAGCACCAAAAGGATTTAAAGGATATTGCATCGATTTGATCGAAGAGATCAAGGAGATTGTTAAGTTTGATTATGAAATCATATTAGTGCCTGATGGAAAATTTGGCGATATGGACGAAAGTGGGAATTGGAACGGAGTTGTAAAAGAACTTATGGAGAAACGTGCCGATATAGGTTTAGGTTCTATGTCGGTGATGGCTGAAAGAGAAAATGTAGTTGATTTTACAGTACCATACTATGATTTAGTTGGCATAACTATCATGATGAAACTACCGAGGTCTCCAACGTCGTTGTTCAAATTTTTAACGGTACTAGAGAATGACGTATGGCTTTCTATATTAGCTGCATATTTCTTCACAAGGTAATGTAACGTAAATTGAACTTAATTTTATGTATACATATTTTATATTAATTGCAAAATTTTAGTTTTTTGATGTGGGTATTTGATCGTTGGAGTCCGTATAGTTTGCAAAATAACCGAGAAAAGTATAAAGACGATGAAGAACAAAGGGAATTTACATTGAAAGAGTGCTTATGGTTCTGTATGACATCATTGACACCACAAGGTGGAGGTGAAGCTCCTAAGAATCTTTCTGGTAGATTGGTAGCAGCAACTTGGTGGCTATTTGGGTATATTATATTGAAATCAATAAAAAAACTATGCAATTTTTTTACATCATGTATTATATGATTTCAGATTTATTATTATAGCATCTTATACAGCCAATTTAGCTGCCTTTTTGACCGTGTCTCGTTTGGATACTCCAGTCGAGTCTTTGGATGATCTTTCAAAGCAGTACAAGATACAATACGCTCCGATTAATGGATCAGCGGCGATGACATATTTCAAACGCATGGCCGATATTGAAGGACGATTTTATGAGTACACTATTCTAATTATTTTATTTTACTTTGATAATACAAGTTAGAGCATTTAATACGTTATGGTTTAAATAAACAATACTATTTTTACCATAAATTTTTGCCCTCTTATGGCGTCATTTATCTATTGTATTGAGTGTTATTACCCTATTTAAACCAAAATGTTTTATTAAAATGCCCACTCTATATAACATAATTATTAACAATTATAATTAAACGTTTTTAGAATATGGAAAGATATGAGTCTGAACGACAGTTTGAGTGATGTCGAAAGAGCAAAACTTGCAGTTTGGGATTATCCAGTCAGTGATAAATATACTAAAATGTGGCAGGCTATGAAAGAAGCCGGTTTACCAAATACCCCTGACGAAGCATTAGAAAGAGTGAGAGCATCAAAAAGTTCAAGCGAAGGCTTTGCATGGTTAGCCGACGCCACCGATGTTAGATATCATGTGATGATCAGCTGTGACTTACAGAGCGTAGGTGAGGAATTTTCTAGAAAGCCTTACGCTATTGCCGTTCAACAAGGATCTCCTTTAAAAGATCAGTTCAATAATGCTATTCTTCAGTTGTTGAATAAGAGGAAGTTAGAAAAGTTGAAGGAGAATTGGTGGAATAATAACCCGGCTGCTAAGAAATGCGAAAAGCAAGACGATCAAGCTGATGGAATATCCATACAGAATATTGGCGGAGTTTTTATTGTGATCTTTATGGGAATCGGCTTAGCGTGCATTACTCTTGGCTTCGAATATTGGTGGTTCAAGTGGCGAAGAAAGTCCAGTATTATTGATGTAAAAGAAGCAGACTTTAAAAAGCAAAAGATGTCTAAGAAGCACAAAGATATGCCTGATGATGGAGATGTAAAGGAAGGCGTTGTCCAAAATGTGAATAATTTTGGTTTCAGAGTGCGTCGGAGTTTCATGAATACTAATTTTCCTGGAAGGTTTTAATGCTTTCTTAATATCACTGTTTTAAAACTTGGACCATGTTTATATAATTCATATTTGGATTGGTATTGTTATTAAAGATTTAGCTGTTATGATATGATAAAATTTGTTAGATGATTGAAAAATATGAAAATATTTATTGAAATGTTAACTTTTAAAGAGTTATTTTATAAAGTAACAAGATTATTACTGTTAAATTAATGATTACGAATACCTATTATAATAATAAAAAAGATATAACTTCAATATGTTTAGTAGATAATTAATAAATGTTGTTTGGATTGAATAAATATTGTATTGCACAAGTTTGTGAGAATAAATTGTGGAAAAAAATGAGTTTATTTTAACTATAATCAGTCCAGGATAACTAATGGGTAGTTAAATTAATCTTGAATAACGGCTTACTTCCAGGGACGTGAACTAAACAGGCTAAATTCATCCCTGTTTATTCCATGTCAAAAACAATATAATCGTGTCGTCGCCGTCACAGTGGAAACGCTCGGTTATCTAGCATTCATATTAAGACTTTATAACAATATTACGACTTACAATAAGTGAGAATCGAATGAATCATATCTAATCCGAATTTTGATTGCTTTTGATGTGAATTTTTGACTTCTGAGAAATGATAATTGTTTTTGCCCCTCCTAATAACCAAAATTCGGTTTGAATATATTTTGAATAACACTTTTGTATCAGAAGTTCGTTACGATATGATTTCAATTTTACGATTTTAAAAAATATTTTCGGGAAAGATTCGAGACTGTTTTAGATTTTCTTTGAAGGATAACCCGAGATGTCGTTTTAGCATTTTTTAATATTTTTATTTCATTAAGATTCATAATATTTAATTAAATGACAAGCATTTTCCTAGCCAAATTTAAGGCGGGGTAAATGCCTCCACCTGCTCCTCCAAATGACGTTCCTGCTTACCTCATACATAGGGTGACCATTCGTCCTGGATCTTGCGGGACAGTGCCGGATTCTAACTCCATGTCCCGCACGAATATATGTCCCAGAATTAGAAATTCGTATATTATCAAAATAAATTTAGTTTATGTTATGCGGTCACAGAAAGAGTTTTTTCAATTATTAATAATATAGGGACAGCAGATGAATCACATTGAATAATAATATTTTGAAAACAATGGTTATAAAAAAGTGTAATTTCGAATGCAATTCTTGCTAGGACTTCAAGCAGCAAATAGAAAACTTGGATGAAGTTCTTAAAAAAAATCATTCTGTCACCAAATACTTATAAAACCAATTAAATTGATTATATGTAATTATTTAATGAATTTTTAATTTATCAATAATTGTATCATTAAAAATAATTTTTAAAAACGTTTTTATAAAATTACCGCCCCCCCCCCCTGATAGATGTTCCGGATTGTACTCCAAGAAACTGGTTATCCTACTCATACACCCAAATTTTTATTTTTTTTAGCCGATACTCGTAGTGCATAGGTTTTTGAATGAGCAATAGACATTTTTGCATTGCAGTTAATGTAAGAAACACCCAAATCTGTGTAAAACACTTGAATTGATTAGCAGGAGATATAATTATTTTTATTAATGGTTGTAAACTTTGCTAAGTAAATTAACAACATTTATTGTTGATGTTGTCTACATATTATATATGCATAAGTGGAATTAATAAATAATAAAATTTTAATAGTTATACAAAATAATATTTGTATTTTTATTATAAAATATACATCTCAAACATTTTAGTACTTCCAGCTAAATAAAATTAAATAAAACAGATTTTTATTTTTATTATAATATTTCATTTATTAAAATTTGCAATAACTTTTACATAATTTTATAAATGAAAAATGCATAATATCCTTATATTAAAATATCAGTGCAAGAGTTAAACAACATTTACAGAAAATTTGTATGCATATAAAATCAACCGCTGACTTGATCACAGGTATTAAACAATAAGTGAAATATAACATACAATAAAATAACTATACACATTATATCGTATATAAATAACATTGTCCCCAATTAGCGATATTGTACGTGCGCATTCATTGCTAATTTCACTATCACTAAAGTGTTTAATATAAGTTACACTAAATAATAAATATATTTAATATATAAATCATCACAATGAATGTATTACCGAACATTTGAATAGTGAAAAGATTCAATATATGTACATAAGAAATAATTCGTTATAACGACACAATATGTGTTACACATGTATGCGACAAATTAATGCCTTCTTGGTAAATTGTATGTTGTATTTCAATCAAATCAGAGTTCGATAGTTTTGCCTAGTTTTTCTACATTCTTCTTGTGCTTGTTGCCGAGGTCGAGCTCCAACGTTAAACTTTCAACTTCGGCCTCTAGCGCTCGCGACCTTCTGAACATTTGCACATAATTGAGCTGCAGTTGCTTTTGATATCTCAAAACTTTCTCCTTTTCATCGGACCATTTCCTCCTTTCTTTATCAAACTCTCTTTTCTTATTATCAATTTCGCTCTTTAACCTTTCGATTTCGATGCTGTTGTGACACGGCTCCATACAAGGTGGATCAGGCAGTTCACCGTTCAATCTCTGCACTTCAGCGTCTTCCAAGCTACTATCGTTAGACGTCCAATGGTATTCGTTTGCTGTTTTGCACACATCGTAGATACCTCTCAATGATCTACCGGCTTCTATTCCTTCGTAGTTACTCAGAGAAACATCTGAGAGCTCTTCTCTCAGTTCTTTCAATTCAGTTTTGAGCCTCTCAATTTCTAGGTTGCTTTGTTCTTTTGCTTTTAAAGATTCTAGTTCGGTTTCTTTCAGTTTAGTATTGAGTTTGTGTAACTCGTTTTGTAATTGTTTGACCAGTGATTCCTTGTCTTCGGATTCAGAGCGTAGTTTTGATATATCCTTCTCTCGTCTATCGAGGTTGTCTTTGACTTGTCTCAGTTCACTTTTGAGTTGAAGAATTTCATGTCCTTTGGCAGTGTGTTCACCCTGTAAAATAATAATAAATTATAGTTAGATGCTTAAAACAATATAACGTGTTAACCATTTAAGCAATAAACTGTAGCAAAATACATAAAGGTTATAATATTTGGTTATTATTTAAAGATAATAAAAACAAAATTTTCGCCATTTTTATATTGATCATATGAATGGCTCAATGGACATTAGCCCCAAGCAATATTCACGCCTATTATATAGAATATTCCTAATTTATAGAAGGATCAGTGTATTAAGCAATGATTATGATAATGTCCTGACGGAGCTGCTCTCCAAGGAATTCTGTAATATTATGTAATATTCATGTAAATATGCTATATATTAAAACTCAAGAAGATATATGAGAAGAATACTATGTATACAATTAGTAGTGTCCTTAAATTGATTGGTTGGAATACCGTCCAAGATTGAAATGTTATTGAATAGCATCGAGCTAAAGCTAAAGTTATACCTCTAACAATTTGTGAATATAAATTTTAAAACAATACCTGAGCGTCTTTCAGTTGTGTTTTTAGTAAAGCAATTTCACCCGTCTTCTGACAGAGCGTCCATTCTGTATCTTCTAAGCGAGCTCGCAAACGATCAGCTTCTTGACGAGCCCCATCTGCCTCGTCGCAGAGTCGCTTCTTATCTTGTTGCAACTGATACGTTTGCATCATCAACATCTGTTCCAATTTCATTGCTTTCTGAGCACCTGCACGCAACCTGCTCTCGTGCACTGCCTTCATCCGTCTCAGTTCTCTCTCCCAAACGCGTTCCTTCTCTTGATACACTCTGGAAGATTGTTCACTGTTTGAATGGAAACAGGAAAAAAATGAACACGTGCTTTCAACAGATACATAAAAGCCTTTATATACAGTTTTAAGTCATGATTTTTGAAATCGTAACCAACCTGAAGATGACTTGTTCGTTGTGTTCCATGGTTTGTCTGAGGTGTGCCAGTTCTGAGTCACGATCTCTCAATGCAGCTTCTAGTTCTGATACACCAGAGTCGCAGGGCGAGGGTGCCAATTGTTGTAAACTACCGCCTTGAGGGCCACCAACGCCTCCACTGCCGACCATTCCACGAAATGTCCACTTATGGCCTCTGAAATGATATATAAAAATCCATAAAATTTATATTTAAGTTTTTAAAGAATATAACTAAATTATAGAGCAATTGAGTATATATTGTATAAGACAAGTATTTTAAAATCATTTATTTTAAAAATGCAGACATATCTCTCTAGAAAAGTTATAATAAACCCTGACAAATCAATAAAATCAGAGGCCAGTGTCTGGTTTGGTCTTGCAATAAGTCACTAGTATATTGAGTTTGGTATTTTTCACTGTACCACTGGTTGTTGTCTCGATTTTTTTTCAAAACATATGATATTAGTTTTGTTCTGTCTTTTAACAGATTATAACAAATGTTGCTTAATCTATATACATATATACTTTGAATGTACATGTTGTATAGATAGATCAATTTGTTAAATAAACGCGTTGCGATACTTTATTAAATCTTTGGTTGCTGAATCTTTCGGGATTAATATTGTATCTAGGACATCCTACAGTTCATTAAGAATATATCTGCTTTAGCAAAGCCGATATTCCAATATTAAAAAATAATAACGTTTGCTTTGTCTATTATTTTCCCTAAATTTATTAGGTCTTTTCTCTAAGCAAGTTTCAAGGAGATTATAATACTATGAGAGAACCATGACGATGTATTGCACCTGTTCATTATTCTTGTAATTTACCTACAATTAACAGTGACTTCTTATTTGCAAGCACAACTGCGTAGTGTAAGCAGTATTATATTTGCATGGTTGTGAAGATAAGTAGTGAACATTTTTTGTAGAGGTGTAACAAAAAAAATGTATTACGATTTAGATGGTGGTGGGGCAAAAAGTGGAGAAGTCGTTAGCTATTTAATATTTAACACACAACTTTGTAGTATGTAGCTCTAGACATATGTGGGTGTTTTTCTGTAAACGCTATTTCATTATTAAAGCGAACTGGTATTTATTTACCCGCACGCATCAATCAAAACACATCGCGTCAGAGGCAGCGCAAGTTTCTCAAACTGTGTAGACTATGTATTTGACTTGGAGATTATAGCGAGAATAGACACGCATATATCTGTATATCACAACTGTGATTTTAAAAAAAGAAACCTTTGTAATAATACAAATAAACGTGTGAACCATCCATGTATTGCACATTTTCTATTCCAAAATTCCAGTGTATATGCAGCGCATTGATGTCACTCTCAACATTAGCTATATTTTTGTTTATAATATATTATTTTTAATTATATTGTCAGTTAGATTAGGGCCTATATTATATCTATACATCGCTTAATTAGGTCATCTTTTTTAATAGTTACGATGCTATTTAATAATTGCATTTTTATTTTTGCTCTTACCAATGGCTCATTCTGAGCAATTGTTGCATCTTTGTATTCAACATTTTGAAACTATTTTAAATCTAGATTAGTATGGTGTACGACTTTTATGCAATACAGTTATTGTGCAATTTTTCGCGGATTTGTGTCGTCGTTTTTTGCGCGAATTTTGTTAATGAAAGAAAAAAACTACTCGAACTTTTATAGTACAGAATGGCACTCCTCTTTAATTTTTTATATTAATAAAAAAATATAAAGGTGCTTTCCATTGTGAAACAAGCGTAACGTTCGCCCAACCGAGTGTGAATCCTTCGTTTGTGCGAAGATCGTTGACTCGGAGTCGTGTGAACGACTGACCACCAGCTCGGGTGTTTTTTGGACAGCAGACACCATGAATGATTTGATCTCTACGATATTTCTCAGGGTCTGGCAATTTATTAACGACCGCTGAAGTGGTCGTAAAAATTGAGAAAAATTTTAAATTAGGAAACGAGCTCTTATCCAATGAGTAGTTATATAGACGATGGATAGAAATTTGCTTCCTAGTATGAACATCACGTTTTGGATGGTTGGCGATGCTGACACGAGCGTTGGCTTGCTTCTGACGCTTATCTTGATAAGTAGGTATGATAATATATAATATAACAATGAAAGTGTGCCTGAGTTTAATTGTGTTGCATTTATTTTCGTATATGTTCTATCAAGGATGTATTTTGATACAAGGACAATTAATTAAGAACATAATTTATATAAGAGAACAAAATAAATAAATAGGAATAGGTTGAAGTATAGTAAAGATAACTAAACACTCGGTTAAAAGGTCTTCCTGTCAAATATAGAATCAATAAATAATGTTTTTTTTGTGGTTAGGTTTTGGAACTATCAAGAAATCAGCCCTTCAATTGAGATACATGTAATTATAAACAAAAAATAGCTCACACGAAAAGCGAAACACTTATTAATCATTACGCAATTAAAATGGTTGAGATTGTTCTCAAACAGCAACAGAGGAAACAAATTGTTAAAATATCTCTGTCAAATAAATTCAAAAGAATATGTCGGCCGATGTTTTGGATCAACTTATGGAGGAAGTAAAGAATGTAACTGCCTTTAGATTTTAATAGAATTTAAGTAACACAGCCAACTCTTGGTATTTGCAAAATATGCATCAAAGAAGAATTTATTTTAGGCACCAAAAATAGTAAATTAAATAAATTCTTTATTGCTATGCATTGGCATTAAAAACTTATTTTGTATCACTGAATGAACTTATTTGAGTTATAAATAACTAATAGTTTCGCGCTTTCTACAACTGATTATTTTAATAATTATGTTAAGATGTTTTTTGTATTAAGATTGAGTCATATTTTATTACAAAAATTTTGATGTTTATACTGGAATTATTTAGTTTAATTAAATAAGTCAATAAGATTAGATAATAGGTCATTAAAACTGGAGAAATAATATAAAAATACAGATTTTACAATACATCATTAAATTACATTAATAAAATAGTGCAATGTCGAATATTTGTATTTGCATATTAAGTAGAATTATTCGGTTACATAAGAAAATACCATTTTTTCAGTCCAATTAATTTCACAATAAACCTAGTTACAAAATCATGAAAACGCAATCACCTGCAATGTTCAGCACACGCGAAAACTTGCATTTTTTTGCTGTTCTTGTGGTTAAATGTTATTGCAAACGCACGTCGGATACGCTCCGAAAGTTTCAAGCTTTTTAAAAAATGCAAAAATACTCGAGAATTATTACAAAAATTCAACCTTATGGAACGAAGCGTAATTTTCACTCCTCAAGGTTTAGATAAAATCGAAATATGAATGAAAAATAGGCAAGCACACGATTTAATTGTATGTAAAATACAGGAATATAGATGGGTGTATAATTTAAGCAATTAGCAGCGATAGTGCGGAAAATATAATAGAAATTTATACATATTTTTTTAAGCATACAATAAGGAAAAATATTCTCAATATAATGTATAGAAATAGATTAATTTTTCTACAATTTAAATTTTCGCTGCAATTAGCCTAATGCTTTACAAACGTATAGATTATTCAGACTGAAACGAATCTGAAAATCAAGTACATATTTTTTGATAAATCTCTTAAAATTATTATATTTGCTGTAACAATATTTAACAATATTTCAAAACAGTCAGCTACTGGACTACTTTAAAATAGAATTAATTAATTAACTAATTTTCAGATTCGTTTCAGTCGGAATAATCTATCCGTTTGTAAGGCATTAGGCAAATTGCAGCGAAAATTTTAATTGTATATAACAATATTCTATTTATACATTATAAGGAGTATATTTTTTCTTGTTGTATGCTTGAAAAAATATGTATAAATTTTAGTTAATTTTAGTAAAAGTAAAATACTGCGTCCACAAAACATTTTCCTAATAATCTAATCCTACCTGAAAGATGGACACTTCCAAATTAAGATCGAAGTAGTAAACACAAAGCTGTTCTAAATATTATTAGGTGTGCCTCAAGGAAGAGTTCTTGGACCGATACCGTATTTGTTATATAGGATAGATCTTCTTAAGACGAACTCAATAAGAATTGCTACATTTTCCGACGACACTATAATAGTGGCATCTGATATTTACCCAGAAATAACATCGAAGAGACTGTAAAATAATCTCTCAAAAGTCCAAGCTTGGCTCTCTCTCTAAATTGCGAATCAGAGCTAATGACACTAAATGAATCTTTATTATATTACGTTGAACAAAATAATTGTCTTCCGGTATCCTTAACGGTAAATGGATAACATAACGAAACTCCGATAAATATCTTGGAATACATCTCGACAGAAGACTGACATGAAAAACTCATATTTAAAATTTAAAAAAATAAAATAATATATTTTTTTTTTGGTAAAAAATTAATTAATACGAATATTAATTCACAAAACAGCGAATACAAAAAGAGACAAATATTTCCATTGTTCGACAATATAAGTTTTATGACCGACTCTAGGAAGTACGATTATCAAATATATCATTTACACTTCCTTAAGCATTTGCCGGTCAACAAAAGTTAAGAATAAGGATTGATGATTTAAGAATAGTTATTATATTAGGTTTTGCCAGGAATTCATTCCCTGAATAATTTAAACAATAGTCAAAGTTTTTATGTATATGCTATAAATTATACGATGTTGTCATTTGTTGTAAAGTATGAGAAAATAGTATGTGTTGGAAAGCGATCGTTACTAAAACACATTAAATATTATAATAATAATTATAATATCTCATATAATAATTTTAAATAAATTAATATAGTCATAATTATGACTTGTATGTTTTAATTAATGTTTTATTATTTTTTTGTATTTGTTTATATTTTAATTATCAACTATAATATATATAAAAATAAATAGTATCCCAAATTTTGTCAATAAAATGTAAAAATTTCTCGAGAATTCTGGAAAAATTGGGATCAAGTACTATAAAATATTAAGAAAATGGAAATACTATGTATAACATAAATCAGTATTTATAAAATATAACTTTATTTGCATAGTTCTTTAAATTTATATCGTATCTGAGACTCTGTATTTAGTGATTATTATATAATTACAGTTCTGTTTGATCATTACAGATTTTTCCTAGATTTTCCTAATATAATGTAGCAATATCACGATTAATAAATAAAATTAAATCCCTAGCTAGGTCGTGTATTGAATGTAAGTTGTAATAATAGCATATAATTATTAAAATAGATGTAATTTATTTTAGTCTAGTGTCTCTCTACTTATATAGTAGTTGTTCATTATGTTAATATCGTTGTAACGCATTGGGGTAACGCCTGTCATGCTTCTTTTGTTACCATATATTTTCTTTTGGTAGTAAAATCTCTACAAAAATATATCATTATTTTATTGCTTAGACGTGGAGAGTCTCCACTGGAGACTCAACTTTTGTAATGAAATATGTATAATAATAAAAAAATGTATATAAAACTAATTCATTTTTTTTATGAATAGTAGATATACATTTTTTGTTTAGTTTATATATTTTTTTTAATTTTCAACAACTATGATACGAGTTTGTTATAAAAATGCTATTTGCCTGATGTGAGGTTTGTTAAATATAATATAAATATATAATAATAAGTGTATACATTTGCAGCCTTTTTGAAATCTATAATTAAGCAAATAATTAAAAGCACAGATGCACACAAAAACATCTGAAGTAGATCCAATTTGATAGTGAGAAAATGTGATTGTGTTTTTCATATATGCGAATTGTTTTCTTAAGAATTTTAAAACTGCTCTAGCATAGAAAAAACATAAATAAATCAGGAAATTCATTTTTGGGATAATAATGCTAAAACATATAAACACATCTTTATGTTTAATAAAAAATAATAAATACATATTATATATTTATAAATAAATTAGCTTGAGGTTTATATTATACAATATAATATATAAGCATAAATTATATAAGATATGTCATGCATTTGATATTTAAGTTTGTTCTTAAACTTTTATATATAATAATAAAATACAATATGCTACAAAGAAGATTTTATATTATATACCATTACCTCGTAATATAATTTTATAGTCCACACAGTAAAATTGATTCGAAACACGACCACGATCAATGAGTAACCTCACATTATAGCCGCAAAATGCAATAAAAAATGCTCGTCGTGTTTGCACTGATAAAATCCTATCAGCGATGATAAATAGTAACAATTGTTGAACAATTTTATTTATAATACTTATAATAAAACGATGCACTTATCACACGTCTGACTTCTATCGGAGTAAAACAATAGACTGACTCGTGCCTCTTCCTCGAACTAAGGGCAACCGACAAATTTGAGAACCATTAAACGCCAGCATAATAATAAAAAACGTAATCGCGAGCCGTGAAGAAAACGCTCTACCTTTTCACCATAAAGAAAACGAATTATTATTTACGAATCTTACTGATGATGATTAATACAAATCCATTATGCAAAGTGGAGGTTTGTTATCTAAAATTATTGGTTTTGAACAGTTGTTTTTTTTAATGGCACTTAACTGTATTATGAGAAATTGATAAGGAATAGAAGCAGAGTGGACAGTGCGATTAACGTCTTCTTTGAAGACGTTAATCACGAAATACGTCTTTGTCTTTTGATTAGTGTCTTAGAAAACATTGTAAATTTGGACAGATTTGTGTCACGACGATATGATTTAAGTGAAAAGTATTTTTTATTATTCAACAATGGTGCATTGTGAATCTATTATACGAACAAAATCGATATGGTCATCACTTTATAATATGACGCACGTTCCGGAGAAAATGGAAGTATGACGCGATCAGAATTGATATTGCGGGTAGAAAGTTATGAAGGGTATTGCAATTGTGCATTATTATTTAATTCATTTATTGTATGTTTTTCATTGCAACATGAAAGGCATATCCAATGCGTTATAGCGGGATTGACGCAATATAAACTTCTGTGAGACACCAAACTGAAATCAAAGTCTGTGATAATTTATTAATTATAAACCGTTATTAAAACTTGAAACTAGTACTGTACATGATATAGTTCGATTTTATTTCAATTATTCATCACAATATTCATCTGTGGGACCAGGAAAATATAGGAAAACCTTATATGTGATAATCGATCAGTATTAAAATTATATAAAAATCAGTAATTCTGATCCCCCAGATAAGATAAAAAATTGAAAAACGATAGATTCGAACTCAGGTCTTTCCGTTATTAGTCACTGACTTATACTATTGGTCTATTTTGAATACATACATTATAATTAAGTGTTTTTTTAATTGCGAGTAAAAGTTCATTACATCCATTGTATCCTCCGTTCTTAAAATATTAAATTATAGCGCAAAAAATGATATTTTTATACCAAGGTTTGGTAAAAAAAAACTACTAATAATATCGAAATACCAGTATTTCCATAATAAAACCTATATTTCGTCTAACTAGCAATTGCATGCAAAGCAATATGTCGTTTAGTGAAGACAGTAAATAATAATTTAGTTATTAGTCATAGTATAATTTTCTATATAGAACAATCGCAAAATATAAAAAAAATTATAAAAAAATATTAACATAGATCTCGTTGAAAAACTACAATATCAAATAATGCAAGTAAAACTCATATAACAGTTGATCTAAAGAACAATAAAGTTTTTATAGTAAATGTAATATAATATATAAATTTAACACTTATAAACAGTTTAAGGAACACTGGCGAACGCGATATGTTTTAATACGACGCGTGATTTCAGTGATATGTACACTAACATACATCCATAATCATCTAGACTTCTATATATAAAGGTATTATGGAGGAAGTTCTTAAATTGTTCGCTTATTTAATATTAAATATTGGGGTTGAAATAAATAAAAAATAAATATTTTATAACATGAATATAACACGAATCATGGATAAAATATTAAAAATGTATTTTTATTTTTTTTATCAAAAGTGAAAAAAAATTGCAATAAAATTATATGTGAATATTTATTTATTATTTATTTTTTTATTATTAAAATGTAAATAAAATGTATAATATGTATAAGATTTAATTGATACAAAAATACATCTGAGATTTGTTTATAAATTAAAAATTATATTATTTCAGCATATCCATATGTTGTAAAAAAGGGGTAAAATGCTAATTAACTATGCAGATTAAAATAAATATTTCATGTAGAGCAATAAAATAAATCCAGAAAATTATATTGTAGTAATCATTTCTATACAAAATACAATATATTGTAATTATAAATTATAGAAAACAAATCATTAATGAAAAAAAATAATATTATTATATAGAGACATCTGTTGATAAAATAACATTAATTCTATAGAAAAATGTGAGCCATCTGTTGATGGAAATTTTCACTAATATTAATTTATTTGTTTATACTTAAGAGATATTTTCTAAGAAGAAATTTACTTTTTAAATCAGTTTTTTATATCATAATCGTTTGTGAGATTAAGAAAAGTTAACAAAAACTTATTTAGGATGATTGATCAGTAATCTAATTATATAATACTTAATAATTTCAACAAAAAGATAAACATATTTTAAGAAAAATAATATATTTACTATACTAATTATAAAATTAATTGATTAAAATCTTTATAAAATATATTATAGTCGATTTCTCTACAAATGCGTAGGAAACTCGTTTAGATATCAGATTTTAATTAATTTTTAATTGGATAATTAAAGATAAAATGACATGTAATTAACTTTTATTTTATTATATGTAGGAAAAAAACTATTTTAATAATGAAAACTTTGTTTCAAGTAGCTCGTAAAGTATTTAAATCGATCTAGTGGAGTCGTTATAGTTAGAAACACTTGTTTCATGACTATAAATTTACAATTATAATACTTTATTATAATAAAATATGTTTGTTTAATTACCCATTTGAGTGAGGATTGGACGTTGGCACTGGAGATTTTCTGACACTTTCCATAGAGTCATAGTTAGATAGTTTTCGTCCTCCTGATAGAGCTAAAGGCAGAGACGATAAAGGTGGCGAACAGGCGGCGCTTGATAGTAGCTTTCTATCCAAAGAATAATTGGAAACTCCTACATGGTGATGGTGTCGAAGATCACTGCTGCCTGAAATTAAAAATAAAGATCTTTAATTACACATGATGTAAAAAATGATGACAAACGAGGGGTAATAAATCTAAGAAATATGAATGTTTGTAAAATGAGCGCTTCTTCAAGAAAGTCTAGTAATAATTATAATTACACGTTCGCACGATTTCTTATATATCTTAGGTGCAACATACGCGTGTGGCACGCTCTATGACTTTTGAGACTGATTTTTGTAATAAAAACATGATAATATTATTTGAGCATGAATCTATCAAATATTTGATCGCTTCATCATTTTCCTTTCACGTTTATGTAGTTTATTTTAATGAAAAGTTCTTACTGATTTATTAGTCACAGACGACTAATAATCATTTGAAATGTATCATATTTTATAATAAAAATATGGATACAGTTCATTAGGAAGTTAGAAGTGCAGGCATTGTTTTAAAAACAAAGAATGTATATTTTGTAAAAAAAACAACCTAACTAACACTTTTCATGTACTGATTTTCCGTCGAATGTGGAAAACAAATCGTTGTCACTCAATATTGAGGCATTTATGAATTTGCAAAATCACCTACTTTTATACATTTTTTTTTATTAGGTACATTATATATTTTTTTAGCCTTGTAATATTGTGTATTTTTTATTTATTCTTGTAAAACGCTTGTATGTACATACATACAAAATTAAATACTACAATAAAACATACTTTATAATGAAATAAATTACAGATTTATAATTTATATTTCTAGAAATTGATGGATTAATTTGTTACTGGTAATATTTAAATAGTATTTTTCAATGTAAAAATGATGAATGAAGCTACATTACTTATTTTATAAGTTATATTCCATTTATTAATAAATAAATATTTTAGACGTACATCAGTGACGGTGAATTTACAAGAAAGAGTATTTGTACTGTAGTAATATTTAACATAAAAGACAAAAAAGTCACGAGAAGCTTTTGAGAAAGTTTTATAAATTAGTATTACTGACAAAGCTGTTTGTGAAAAAAACTGGATAGTCACTTTAAAAATAAATCCATTATCTAAAAATCCAATACCTTCGGTGTTCATCATAACCAAAAAATCAAACAGCTCAATCTTGCAGACTATCCATCGTAATATATAATTAACTGAAGTTTTTTTAGTCTAAAATGGCAATAACTATAGAGCGCGGTTCCTATGACCTTTTCGCAGTTTAATCACCGGTGAACAATCGGAGTTCAGTAGATCAAGAACCGACGATTAGACGTTTCTGAAGCTGCCGGCAACTTCTATAATTGATGGCTAACATTTTTTATCATATTATATTGTACAGCAGCTAGAAATTCGATTTGTGAGAAACAATTTGCGAATTTCAGCGTTGGCACTTAATCAAAAACGCATTATTGAGTATGAAATCTCGCTAGGCAGGTTGGTTGATGTTTAGGCGGATGGATGGTTAGGAAATCTCTAGCAGGAAATTCACTAACTGGATGCCAGCTGATGGCAGTTTCCGCTGTTAAGCCCTCGTCGCACCTTATTATAGAAATTATTATAGGGAGTAAAGAATGTTATCTTCTCAATATCGTAACTCAACAGATAAACGTTGCATCTAGAATCAATATATGTAGTATATCCATTGTTTATGAATGTATTTGGAAAATATAAAAGAATATTCAATATCTATACTAGCGTTAGTTTTTACTATACAAATAAACAATTTGTACAATATTTTTTTTTCAGTCAGATCTGATTCTTCCTATTCTTATATAACATCCAAACAAAAAACACTCATATGTGAAAATGGTCCTAGCACACGCAAAACCCAAGAGAAAGTCCACTCACGAGGTTCTTGTAGTCTAGTAGTAGTGTTATTGCAAAATAAGTCAGTCACGTTCGTGTGGTGCGGGATTTATGAATGTTTCGCATCGGGATTAGACAATTAGTCACGTTGAATAATCGACTGTCTAGCTAATGAACATTAACAAATTACCGTGTCTGTGTAATATTGTGTATTTTTGTTCGGAACTGGTTGAACACACCTGACGCATTGCCCATTCCGGAGGCGTAACGTGTTTATTGTTGCTTTGTGTTTAGAGCCAAAATTATGTCATTTAATTCAATCGTAGGGGCGAGGCTTGTTTAAGAGTATGGCGCCTAAATTACAGACGTTGCTGTGGTTTTCAACATTACTAATAACTGACCAACTAACAACGAGGCACTGTTATTAAAGCAAAAACAAGCTGAAGATTTTTTTAACGTATACGTTCTACGATTAGAGCACTTAATGACATACATATACGACCGTCAGTAATCACGGCAATATTCATCCGTGAGATTTGGTAGAGCTAAACAAATTTAATCTGAGTTGTGATCGATTAGTGTAATAATTAAATTTTTATTCATTTTGGTCACCTAGAACCAGGCCTTCCTGAGAGGGGACAAATTCCCGGAGCCCGTTCTCCTTGAGAGGCCCGACTCTGGAAAAAATCATAGCAAGAATATATGTATAAAAAAAAGTAAAAACCGACCTCAAAAAATTAATATAAACTACAGTTATTTGAGATGTATATACTGATGTATTTGAGGTATTACTTCCTTCAGCCCTTTTTTTTTTACATACAAACAATAAATTCAAAAGCACTCACTTTCTAAGTAGTACTTTCACAATAAACATTATTATTGAAAGGGACAGATCATAATTTTTTGACGCAGCTCCGTTTGTGTTAAATTGTTACGATTAATTATCAGATAAATATTATGAGTAGATATTTTTAATAATTTTTAATGCCAAATTAAAATATTTCGCAAAATATGTCTAATTTTTATATTTATTTGTTACATATAAACGGCTAACTGGTACCTATTATTATTTATTCAAGAAATTACATTACTATGTTAAAAAATATATAGTGTCATTTTTGTTATGAGGCCCGGAATCATTGTTTTTCCAGGGCCCGGGTTCGCTCTCGGCGGCCCTGCTTAGAACTATACAAATTTTAAAACTTTAGGGTTCATATGGTATTAAGGTTTATTGTCTGTAAATTCTTATCTTGAAATAAGAAGAACAATTATAGTTTACTGGGTTATAAAGATAACAGAAAAGGATTTTTCGTATTTTCAGATTTGGGTTTCCATTTTTATTCCTTTTTACTTTTGAAAGTTTCATATCCAATTTTATATCTGATTTTTGAAAATTTAATATGCAAGCTAAAACTTACTAAATTACATATATGGCAGCTTATTAATAGCACGTTTTTTATATATAAAAATATTAATTTTTACCAGATAGATGGTTAATTCGTAAGCATATTGAACAGGCAATTGAGAACTTAAGAGTTCCTTTTTTTACTATCATGTTTCTAATTAATCATTTTGTATAATAAAAGATGATTATCTTATATCAAAAATTTCCATGTGAAAATTAAGAAAACTCAAATAAACGTCCAATAAAAAATATGCTCAAAGTAAATAAAGAAGAAATATAACATATTGACATATTTTTTTATGTAAAAATAAATAAGAAAAAACTTAAATTTTTTTTAGGAATGATATCAGTGCTCTTCAATTATATTATTTCAATTTTTTCAGTGAAGTTAAAAGTCGTATATCTCCAAGATAAATATTATATAATAAAATACATATAACAACATATGTTTAATTAGATTCAATTTTTAAGGAAACGGGAAACATCTACATAATAATTCGTCGACGATCTAGTATGACAATAGTTACAAATACAAAATAAACCCTTAAATTTATTATATAAAATTAACTAACGTGAATTAAGCTGCGTATCAAAATCGGCGTGACTGTGCCGCTCTCGATGGCGGATATCATCTAAGGAACGAAAAACAGATTTTCTTTAAAATGGAATAATTAAAACATCGCGCAAAGAAATAAATAAATAAAAACCAAAGATATTGTCGATGATTAGTTTACATTTCGATCATTTACACAGATTGACAGTTAAAAAATAAGCGTTAAAAATACTATTAAAAATATCATTTGCTCTATTTATTTTAAATCACTAGAATAAAACTTTTTTATAATAATGAATAAAATAGTTGTTAGTAATTATAATACAATAAGGCCTACCACACAAAATAATATAAAGTTCTAAAAATTGCTTTTCCTTGTAAAAATATTTCATTAAATATTTAAGAATCATGTCTATGCATATAAATATAGTATTAGACATTTGAGTGTGTAAGGGAATTACAGCTAGTTATGTTAGATTATAAATATATAATAATTGCACCGTTTAGCTTAATCTTGCACGTTAAAAGCGTTAATGAGATAATTATTAATAATTAACTGTTAAAAAAGTAAGCTTGTTAACACAAAAGAAAATAAGCAAGTGAAATACAACTCATTGTTATTGAGCTTATATACTTGTAACATAATATTGTAATTATTTGCTGCAGAATGGTCCACAAAAATATACGATAATAAATTTGAGAAACACAAATATATTGTTGAAATATCATTTATGCCTTTTAGACGTAGAAATCATTAAAGTAAAGTAAATTTTGTCGATATATGCCACAAGAAATTTTTCATTTTCTTCATATTATATTTCCCTTCAGCTGCCTGGTTTTGTTTTTTGAGATAATTCATATAAATAATCTTTGTAAGCAACAAAAAATAAACCAACTGATTGACAATATTAATGGAAAATTCCAAATGATATGCATCGTAACATTTTCCAAAATTTATATCAAAATTTTAAAGACGTTCGTAAAAGTTGTGCTTTAGATTTGTATTAATCAAAATACTTAATTTTATTTAGTATAAAAAAAAGCGTAACAAAATACATCTCCACATCACAAAATAGTCGAAAATTTTACGTACTTCGACTCTACGTAACGAAACGCAAAGCGAAGAAAAAAAGTCTTTGAGAGATTTAGTGCCAAGAAAGATAGCAGGATTTGGCAAAATTAGAAGATGGTTACTATAGAAGAAAAATTAGCTTGCATTAACACAGTCAGTTCGAGAACTATCCATTCCATCATTTTTATATCACACCCCTACTATTAGCTTTAAAGCACACGACACGATAAAAGCTACAAACCATTTATCGTTTAAATAACTAACTGTCTTAAATAAATTATCAGTAGAAGTATTTAATAGTAAGTAATTATTGAGAGTTTTGAATGATTTCAAATTATATAGCTAGTAATATTTTGACAGAATGTTGCTGGTTTAAAGTTAATGTTTATATAGTTGCTATATATGTAATAATAGAATATACTTTTTTGTACAAAAATCACATATAGTCCTTAAAATATCATAGACCAGTGGTATAAGTCATTGATATATCTGAAGGACCTAAGTTCGTGTCTATAAGATCAGAATTAGTGGTTAGTATATAATTTTAATTTCAATCGATTAACATAGATAAGAATTTCTTAGGTTTTTCTAATCTCACGGATGAATAATTAAAATAAAATAGAGCTAGTTTTTGCATATTTACATCTATTAATCGTAAGCTATAATGATATAATAATAAAATAGTAAGCTGTAAGTTTAGAAGTAATAAAATTACTGATTTTCAGTCTGATTATGTTTAGTTTGTTGTAACGCATTGAGCTAAAACCTGTCACATTGCAACTTATGATTTACTTAATAAATAAATAAATAGTATAATATGTATATAATGAAAAACAAGTTTTGAAATTCCCGTAAATGGAACTTAAATGACAGTTTCTCAAAAAATTACTGACCATTTCTTAACAATTAATTGTCCATATATAACTAATATAACTATAGGATAATGATTAATTTTAGGTGGAAAAATCGCTACAAAAAGTTGCTAGTATTTTTTTTTACAAAATTATCATATTTTAACTGTCACGATGTAAAGACTCAATCAACTTCTATAGTAAGTTAAGTATATCTAGTTTTATTTGCCATACATTTAGTTAAATGCGAGTCTTGATTATTTTTTACACACAACGATGCATTAAATAAACATTAAAAACTGCCATTGATTGTTTCATAGCATCTGTAGTAAAAAATGATAATTTATAAGGCTTGAGTTTGATACAAAAAAATGCAGGTGCTAGTAGGAAATAATGACATTTTCAAAATCAGTAAGATAATCTTTGTAATAAAAAATGTTAAAAACGTAATCACTTTTTAGTAAGAAAAAATAGCATTTTTTGTAGCTATTTTTATATAGATAATTTTAATGTTATTTTTTTAAGTTTAAGCATATATTTTAATATCATACAAACTTAATTAAAAATATTTTTTTAATATTTTGTCAAAGCAAATGTATTGAAAAGCGATAAAGCTGTAATTAGCAAATTTTAAATATTAATCGAGTTAGTTCATCTTTGCGACAAAAAAGTAAACTTGTAATATAATTATAGTAAATACTCACTTCCATAAATTGTGATATGTGATCCTGGTCTTGCGGTCAGAACAGGGGTGGATCCGTATCTCTCTCCAGCGTTAGATAAGCGTCCGGTTGCTGTCACGCCCATCGGCTTGAAAGCGATAGGCCTAATCACCACTTTTCCCTGTGAAAACAAAAAAAAACATTTGAGAAACATGCGTAATACGAACATCACGTATTTGCTAGTCGGTAAAGAACGTATTATTTCACTAGAATAATAGGCTACAAAAAAGAATCGCATTACTCCAAGGCCTCGGGGTTTTAAGGCGAAATAGTTTTTAACGTATTTTTATTTAAGAGTAGTTTTTTTAAAGTAAATTGTTAATTTATACATGTATACAAAAGTAGTTTTTTCATATGTGAATGAGTGTTGATATATTTATTAAGTGATTCACACATTTGAAAAGTTTGTTTACCAGTTCAGAACAAGTTCTGATTTTCGGTTGGCGGAACTACTGCCGTGACAATGAGCAGTTTGCAACTCATGGCCGATGTGGTTGATGACCCGTTATTATTATTACTATTATATATAAATATTTATTCATGTTAAAAAAGACAAACATGTACACCCATTCATTTATATAGTGTGCAACGGAATAATTAGAAAGAGCATTCAGTTGTGTTCTCAACAGTGCCGTATTTCAATATTTATCGAAGCGCACCTTTCCTGAGAACTGTAGAGCGAAATGCTAAACAATAAAAAAACCCATTAGCAAGGCACGCGATAGATATATACAGATTGCACTGTAAGAATGCGTGAATAAATGAAATATATTGTGCATAGCATATGTCAAGTTATTAAGAAAATCATTTGAAATACACAGTAGAAAACTCCACAAACAGGTCATTCCAATTGACGTATGAACATCCGTTTTACATTTTTAAATACTTTCAGATTAGTATATATGGGCTCAAGCGAAGATCACTCGCTCAGCAACGAACACTTGAACAGCAACAAACGCTGCATATTTTTTTAGTCAGTAAGTGGGAACGCTCGTTACCGAGTGTTCCTACTGCGACGGCACCGACACGATTTTATTGCTTTTGACGTGAATTTTTGACTTCTGAGAAGTGATAATTGTTTTTGCGCCCTCCTATTAACCAAAATTCGGTTTGAATACATTTTGCCCAATACTCTCATAACAGAAATCCGTAATAATATCAGTAAGAATAGCTATCATATTTTTTAAATATAGTGTAATATCGAAGTTCAGACAGACTATGAAGCAATATGCGAGATGCGACGTCAGTCTGTACTTTTTCTTCCGCTTATTTCCTTATTAGTTTTAGAACTTTTATTGGGTCAAGTTGGGTTTGTTTAATTTATGTATGTTAGGTTAGGGTGTGAACAGCATATGGATATTTCGCACTGGCAAATTGAGTTTTTTAGCAGTAAAATTAAATTATAAATATGGCCAGATTTAAAAAATATCAAATAAAAACACTAAAATAAAAAAAATATTTAGAGATGCTATAGGGAAAAAAATAAAAAATGGTCACCTCGGACATTTGTTTAAGGAAGGCAGAGAAGAACAAAAGGAGGACAAAGGAGGATCTCTTGTCACCTATATTACTATATAATTTCACTTTTAACAAATGGCAGATAAATTATATTTTCACTGGTAAAAATACATATTTACCGGTGAAAATGTATTCCGATATGACATTTAAAAAACAATTGGGATAGATTTAAGACAGATTTTTAGATTTTATTTGAGGGATTTTTCAAGCCAAATTCAAAAGGGTATGTGTGTGTGGGGGAGGGGGGTTAAACACCCCTGTCCCACCCAAACGACGTTCCTGAGGAAGACGTGACCAATGACGGACCAGAAGAGACGATAATATCACACATAAGCGGATTGTCCAGCATCGTCACAAGTATGCATCAGGAGAGTTCAGAGCCGACAATAATTCAACTCGACACTTCAGTGAAGACTTTTGTGTTTTTTCATAAACTTAATGTACCTAGGGATAATTTAATATTCTTTAATGTTATTGTATAACTTAACCAATTATAAACAATGGAATGGTTATGAACCAATATTGTGCATTTAATGTGTCTGTATGAATATTTTTTGAAATAAACTCTTAGAAAAAATACATGCCCTTTCGATTCTATTGCCTGATAGTCGCAGCTACATTTTTTTTATATATGTGGTAATTAATATTGGCTTAAACTGTTAATAGCTTTCTGCGCCTATTTTGACTGCAAAGTCACACCCCTTCGGCCTCAAATCATAAAGATCGTTTTTTAGTTTGGGTTGCTTAAACTTTAAAATTAAGTGAACAGAATCACTGTTGTCCGGTTTGCGGCTCCATTTAAAATGTTCCGCAAATAGCATTCATGAAATCAACAGTCAAATTTAATTGGGAAATTTTTGTTCATACGGTTAAAATTTTTGACGAGATGAAGTTTGCCTGATTTTAAAGCACTGATATGAATTGGGTGTGCGATAACAAGGCATTGGTTATGGAAAATGCTATTGAAAATAACAATTGTTATGGACAATGGTATTAAAAAAGTATGTGTTTAGTAATTTAAAAGATATATACCTATACACTAAAGTCAAAGAGTAAGAATAATTACTAATTTTAATTATTGTTGTTCAATATCGGAAATTTGTAGGAACAGAATCATTGTTAATTTATAGTGTGACCTTGACTATTCTATTTCTGAAACTATCATTGTTTGCGATGCCCACCGATCGAAACGTTACGAACAATAAACATTGTAATTAACGACAATTCATAATCAACTTTGTTATAGCGGACGAAAAAAATCCGTTAAATTATAAGTTTTCGCGTTGCATTTACATAATTGTTTACCTTGTGCAAGTTGGCAATGATTTGAATACTGACTATGTTATATCATAATTTATTAAAATATTCTTCGCGATTGCCGCGGTGCCATTGGCCAATGTCAAGGCCGGTTTGGTTACGCGATTTTACCTGTAAAAAATGACATAGAAATTTTCTCAAACGGTTATTCATTAACGACGTTCGATATTTTTCAATGTATCGACGTATCTGATTAAAGCGCTCGGGTTGATTTTTGTACCTGCGGTTGAGAATTAAAAATAAAAGTGAGCCAAAAGTTATTAATAAATCGTATCCTTTCATTAATCTGCAATCCAGAGATGTGCGTATTTCAGATAAAACATAAATAATAGATTTCGCATGGAAAACATATTTTTTAGGAGAGCTTTAAAATCATTTCATAATTATTATAAAAAATAAAAAATATTATACAAATTAATTAAAACATATATTTTAATTCAGTTATAATATAATAGCTAATGAAATATTTTTTTTATATTAACCGAATTTTATTATGACGATAAACCGAGTCGTCGTTTACGGGTAGATAAAATAGTGGAAGTTTCTCCAGCCAAAATGTTCTTACCAAGATCGTAGGAATAATCTGAAGTTTTATCAAAAACTTTAGACTCTTCTCGAAATCTTTACAACCAAAGGATTCATAAACATCACGCTAAATACTAACATCAGTGAGCTTTATAGAGATCCACTAATTCATATTTGTGTAGTTTTTCTGAATAATTACCTTTCAATTTTTATCTATGGATGTATGTATGAATGCAAATATAATAATATAGGCTCTTTTTAAATGATCACAGGTTTACGCAACGTCAGGTACAGATCCCTTTTAAATATAATGAAATTAGCTAATAAATATACTATTAGATTTTGAGACATTTAAATTCATGATGTGAGTGTAATTCAAAGCCTTGTATTTGTGGGTTAGATTTGCATGTTTGGTAGGAATTGGTGCGAAAAATTCGGTCGTGTGACTAATCGAGCGATTCATTTTCACGTTCCATCGACGCAAAAAGAGCAACAAACAACTCGAGAGGGAGCTATTGACAAGAGGTTTTGAAGCAAATAAGAAAAAAGAACCTTCGGATTTGTAGACATGGACGAGAACAGCAAAACCGAACGGTGTGGCTTTGCGGGATGCGATGATCTCACATCGGTCGGGTGGTCAAGCGTATAATGGGTTTTTCGGTTTTTAGGGTCATTTTTCTCTGACTGTTTTTATTTTAATTCAACGGGCACTGTGCAAATCGCAGTTTAACGCCGAAAAGCCAAACAAGCATGGCTGAAGCGCCTTTGATTGATGACTTGATTACACGGAGAAGCAGCGATTTATCATAGAATTACCTACAAAAACAAAAATAGGTAACTCTTATGAGTGCACGAGTAACACTTGACCTCCGCGAATTGGTTCCGACTGAGAAGATTATATTGTAAATATTATTAAAAAATAAATAAATCCTGTATATTTGGTATGTTTATATTAATTTCTCTATAGTTTTCCTAAAATAACTAAGCTTGTTTAAGATTTCGCCATTATATCTACTTGAATTTTATTTCTTATCAATCAATGTTTTCCTTAAAGTAAGTTTGAGTTGGCATACATACATATGTAAACTATTCACAAAATGCATAATGATCAAATGGAAACGTAGGTAGGCTCTATACCAAGAAACCTTCTAATAACGTTTTAATGACCGATTGACATGAGCGTCTAGTGCACTATTACAGTCCTTTGTCTATTGGCTTTTGTGACCCACTTTTCGCTAATTACATTTAAAGCGCATATGCAAATCGAGATTTTCCTTAAGAGTAACATATTTTCATCAGAGCTTAACAGTAAGCATCGTTTTTCATAAGTTCATAGTTCCGTTGGCAATAATTGTCAGGTCATTTTTTGTTTTGTCATTTTGTCATGTTTTAGACCGAAACGTTCATTACTCACTCACAGGCCAGACAACGTGACTCATAATGTAATGACTCGTAATTTTCTTTGGTCATTTCCATCCACTTCCTGCGACTTATTAATCTTATGATCAACGAAGCAGTAATGCGAAACTATAATAGTAACTTTGCCAACCACTTTGTGTGCTTTTTCTGTAGCATTTATTATTACCTGGTTAAACAAATTCGAAACAATAAGACGTTTATAAAAAAATCTTTCAATTATGCATGGTTACCTTTATGGTGTATGATCTAATGATTGAATGTCATTGACCCAAAAAATGATAACTAGTTTATTTTTGATGCTTTTTAGCGAAGAAATAAATTATAAAATTTAATTTCATTACTAAAATTCAGATTAAAACTAAATCATATTCTGCAGTAAAAAGCAGTAAGAGCAAGAGATTTTTAAGAGGTTTTATTTATAAATTGTTTTTTAAAGTTCATGGATAATTAAGAATTATTCGTTTTATCAGGAAATGCACGTGAAAATATTTGGAAGTAGTCATAGAAAAACGTAGTAAAACGTATCCTTTATGTTTATTATTATATTTCGGATTAGTTCGGATTTATTATTATTATTCCAAATAAATAAATTAAGTCACGTATAATTTGTGTAATTACTATACGTGATGTTTTTCAAATATAGAACTGAATTTTGTACGTCGTAACTGGATTGACGTGAAGAGGGAAGCGGCTATTTAGCGTTGTTCCAAGTCTAAATAGACTGTTTTTGTCTGTTGTTTGCTTAATAATAATAATTTTAATGCTGTTTCTAAGCATTTACTAATTCGGATACATGCTGTTTATATTTACATTAATTTTAAGGTTTGATAATCCTGAGGGATGTGGCTGAGTTCGTCATTTTCCGAGCGGTGGCGGAGAAGCTGTCGCAGGGATGTTGTCCATGGAAAATCCTCAGGGGTCTTGTAGGTGCCTGCAGCGACAGTATCTGGAGGGGGTTCCTTTTGCTGTGATGATCGTGTTCGGGAGTCTCAGGTTGTAGCTTCGCATCTGTCGCTGGGAGCGATCTGCCAGGCAATTTGATTTTGCTAGTTTCTTCGATTGTCCAAGGTCCTTCGGTATCCAGGGCTGCAAAGCTTGCTGATCAATCACAATCATGCAGCGATCATCCAGCCAATCAATGCACTCACTTATTCGAATCAACGAAATAAGTATACGCCTTTAGAAAGTGACATTTGCTTGATGGGCACTATGAGGTTGAAGAATTGTGAATGTGTAACAGGAAATTATTTTTTAGTAATATACATTGTTTTTTTGTGACTGTTTTATAGCAAAAAAATATTCTTTTAATGACGACGAATATTTACAGTAAAAACACTTGCGTGTTATTTATGTGATTTTTTCTGGTCATAACGAGGGCTTTTGTGTGGTCCCATCCCTTACGCTACTGTCTAGTTTCCTTGTTGATGGATGATCATTTTGGTCATAGTAAATTAACGTGAGTTTTAAGAGTTAAGTAAGTTGCAATTGAAGTAAGAACAGGAAAATATTTAGAACAGAAATGATAAAAAACATTATTATACACCTACATACAAACGAGTCAAATTGAAGAGAAATGAAATTCATCGCCGGACAATGGTTTGTAAACATAAGAAAGAAGAGATAAGAAAGAAAGTAGACCACGGCACACTTTTTCGGTCGCAGCACTGGCGAAATCCATCCCCCTGGGCCAAGAAAATGCGAATTGATGGAGGTCGCGTGCGCCGGTGCATCGAGTTGTGGGTCCGAGAACTTGAGATATGGGTCCGAGATCTCTCCATAAGTTTGTCGAATAAATCAGGAATGTACCGTTGTCGGGCGGCCGGTGGGTCGGCGGGTACCTGTCCGTTTGGGCGCGCGTCAGGTGTGACCCGCCGCTGCCCTATCAGCCTACTTTGTATACTACCACTGCAACAGGTACACTGCATACTCACCGTGCGGCCGCGCCACACTTGACCGATATCCGATCGCGCGAGGTGTTTTGGTTGGATTTTTATGTGAAGCGGCTTTTCAAGCAGAGTTAGGGGGGAGTGGAGTATTCAAAACAAGGAACTCCAAAAATAAAATAATAATATAAATGGCAATACTATGGAAATTTTGGAAAAGTAATAGTGTTACAGAAAAATATATATTATAAAAATAGCCTTTGATGTAATGAGTGTTTTAAGCTACTATTTTTTTTTTATCAAGCTATATAAATATACATAGATAATATATGAATATTACATAAATTATGAAAAGTTCAGGGAGAGTGCAATACATATAAATTACAAGATAATCGACTAGAACGTGTGTTAGAATATTAATGGGTCTAATTGTTATATAGTTGTGTTGTTTTAGAATGAGAGAAATGATTCCACGCTATTTCTGATTTTTTTATACATCTAAGACCTATTGATCCCCTTAATGATTTTATGGTACTATTAATATTAAAAAAAAATAGCTTACATAGGATATAAGAACTCAATGTAGTTTTTTTTACTGCATTAATTATCTGAGTAACGTAACTTTGAAATTATCCACAAGGAATTGTGTGTCGTAAAAAGTAGGATAGTAACAAATATTTATAATTAAAAGCATATTTTAACAATAATAAAATTTGCCATTGAACAATTTTTAATAATGATTTGAAATAGTTTATAATAAAATCGTTTCCGTTCTCAAGACTGAAATAAAAGTGAAAATAATCCGTGACATATCGAAAATAGGATTTTATTTTCATTTAGCGTGTGAATCACAGCTTAGATAACTTTTAATATAATTACACCCCTCTGTCACGCATGATTTTACAGGTGCGCGCGTGTATGAAGGGTCAATTTGATCCGCTCGTTGCAAGAATGTTTCATTATTATATTTAATAACGGTTTTTGTTTACTTTACTGAAATTTTTGAAGCTTTTATAATCTGGATGTGAAAGAAACATAAAAATCTTATTGAAAATAGCGTAATATTCCCTGTAGGCACACAATATGGTCTAGGATTTAAAATACATAGGCGTATATACAAATCTACATTATTTTATTTACAAGCTAATTAATGTTAAATGTTGATAATACACAATATTTGGTTGGCAATTTATTATATAGTAGAACTATAGTTTTTTTTCTGTAAATTAATTTTATTATTTAAAATACTTATACATAAAAAACAGTAGCTACGGGTATAAAATATAAAAAAAACCCACTGTGGTAGATATAGTATTATGTATTTGTTTAGAAATATTTAATATAACTTCCAAATTGGTAGAAATTTATAGACAGCGATCTGCATATGTAGTTTAAGAACTACAAAGCAATTTTATTTAAATATAGTATAAATATCTTAGCAAAAACACTTGAAAAAAGTAGTTTGAGATCTTTTTTCAGCACGTGAATTATAGTAATAAAATCATTGAAAAAAATCTATTTCAAAAAATTAGATTGGTATACTACACTTCTAATAGTTATATTTTAATTTGATATAATTTGCTCTTTACGGTTTTTATAAACAAAAAAATAAATAGTACAATAAATACTTGATTTATATTTTGTAGAGTAAAAATTAAAATTGTATTGCTTATATGTTTTAAACAGGAATGATGCATATATGCTTTGTATTAATCGATGGAAAATTTGCTCTTGACAATTTTATACATGTATATATTTAACCTTAAATTAAATGACAGTAATGTCAGCCATACATAACTAAGTATGTTCAAAACCCTAGCTTCAGTTCTTTTATTTGTACATCATTTAGCAAATTATTTTAATTATCGAGACCACCCATAATTGTCGCGATGCAATTACTTTACATTTGAAAAGAAACGGAGCAACATTACCGAAAGCAATTAATGCTAAAACGGGATCTATCGTCTTTTAAAGAACGTTTCTATATTTTAAAGAGCCGCTTAATGCGTACCCCAAAATACCGTCTCCGAGAGAGCATGTAGCGAAGCACGGTTGCCGAACTTTAACAATCCAGAACGAAAGCAGTTGTTCCAACAACTAGAATAGTCAAATAAGATATGTATCAAACAAAGACGAATATAACAAAAATAAAAGTTTAGTCTAAATCGTCTAGATCTTGACTTGTAATTTTTATTTTAGTTCCAACGACTTGAAGATTTATTTATTTATTTATTTATTTATTAAAATTATAACCATCGTGACCTGACAGGCAAACCCAATGCGTCACTATAGGCAAAAGTACAAATACATCATAATACATACAAATATACAGCATGCATACATACAACTTCACATACGCACAATCACACACACACTCAAAGCATATAAGTAAAAACACAAAAAACAAGACAAAACAACAGACACAAATCACCTCAACAGGTGTGCATTGTCCCATACGAACTGAACCAAAACTCCATATGTGCAAGAGAAAATGTCAATATTTCTATGGACAAAATTGAGCAGATGAATAGCCTTAGCCAGAGAAGAGTTGGCAAGTGCTCCATTTCTAGACTTTACAGGCAAGAATAGTGGACGCGACCGAGAACTATAACCACCTTCAGGAGCCCACATTTGAAGCTGCTCGAGCACTGAAGGATTGTCTACGATGCCCTTGAGCGATTTCCAGAAGTGTTTAATTACATAAACACTTCTGCGAGTCGACAAAGAAACGTATCCCAGGGCTCCCAAAATAAAAGCACTGGGAAACAAGAACGGATAATACCCGTATTCCTTCAAGTATAAATATCGAAGAAATTTACGTTGTACTTTTTCCAGCTTCAATTCATTACATTGATTCATTACGCCTGGGATCCAAATGATGGAGCTAGTTTCTAGTATGCTGCGGACTAGAGTATCATAAAGAGTGCGCAATACTAAAGTATTCCTGAAGTAACGCGCATTTCTCAAGATAAAACCGAGCATTTTTAAGGATTTGCTATGAGTCTCTGCAATGTGCTGGCTAAATTTACAACGTTCTTCGAAAGTCACTCCTAAATCCTTAGTTGAAGAAAACCTTTCCAGAAAATATCCGCCTAGATGGTATGAATATTTTGCCGGCGTTAACGACCTTGAAAATTAAATTGTGTGACATTTCTTTGCACTGAAAAGCAATTGGTTATAGCAAGCCCATTTCCATATAGAGTTGAGATCCTCCTGTAGGTCGAGGGAATCAGAAATCGAATGCATTTTCTTGTAAATTTTCAAGTCATCTGCATATAATAAAAAATCTGAATGCTCTATTGCTGTTTCTATGTCATTAATGAACAATAAAAATAACAATGGACCCAAATTGGATCCTTGAGGTACTCCAGTAGGGGTCTTATATCGTTCTGAAAAAGAGTTATTATACTTGACGAATTGATATCTATTGGTCAAGTAATTTTAGAATAGATTTATGAGATCTTCAGAAAACCCAAGATATATTTAAGATATATCTTAAAAAAATTGAAAGTCTTTTGCTTTAAGTTTTGGTATATATTAAGTTTAAGTGCGTAAACTAAGCATTATTAAAATGTTGTTTAGCTGCCATATACTTAAATAGAAAGACGTTGAATAATAATTTAAATCTATTATTTATTTCTAAATCGTTCATATGCATGATTTATATCAAAAATAATTTATATTACCTTTATCATATTTATAAAATTACATTTTATTCGCGAACATAATTTCGATGCCATTGTATTGAATTTGGCACGGCAGTCGCTTATAAAAACACCATAAAAATATAATGGGCACCTCATATAAAAACATCATAAAAAACAATTCGTGAATAGTTAATGCTACGCTTAAACTAAAAGCGTTTAATTTAAAGCTCTTTATTTAGCAATAAATTATATGATTTAATCTTAACTGTCTGTGTTTTCCCCCTCTATTTAGAATTATCACACGCTGTAAAAATAAGATTAATGAGATTTTAAACGCTGACACTTCAGCGATTTATTTCAGTTTATCCGTAACAATTTTATGGTGCTTTTATAACAACTGAAAAAAGCTTTAAATTATTTTTACCAAAATGAATTTATATTTTCTGTAACATTTATGCTAGATAGGTACTCACTATTATGGATTATAATTTAGTGAAATATGTTTAACATCGTATGATACAATGTATGACCTGTCTAGTTTGAGAAGCGCTGATAAATATTACCGACCGGAATCGACTCACGTTCATTCATAAGCGTGAGAGTTCGGGGTCAAATCCCAGCTGATTTTTTTCGACTCTTACCTCTTGAACACTCCGTTATTTCCAATAGTAAACCTTCGTCGAGTGGTACTTATAAAATTTCGAATAGCTTCGATGGTGATTGAGAATATTAGAAAACGTACTTGTACACCTAAACATACACGTACGACCGCGAGGAATACATTTTTAAGAGTACCTATACCTCTAATGGTTTAGAGTTTTCTTTATTACAGTGCTTAAGATAAATGAAACTTTTTTTTAATACATCGTTATGATATCATCGTTTAATGCCCAGATATGTATAACTCTAGAAGTACCATTTTATGATAGTAAGTAAACCCAGAAGAGGTGGTCGAACAAAGAAACGTTGAATTGATTGCTCACATTGGTTACAAATAAGGAAGTATTTATGTTAAGTGGTGGGTTATATTAATTTAATGGATATGTCTTCCGAAATCAACACGTAATGTGTTACGTAACGTCCTTTTCGATTATATAGGCGTACTTTTATATATAAAATTGGAGAATCATGAGCGCTTGAGTAACACAAAGTTGGGATTGAGCAACGAGAAGTCACGGCCAAAGCTCGGTCGTGATTTGAGGAAGAATGGTGCAAAAAGAGATGATGTTGAATAGTGATCTGACGCAACTCCACACAAAGATCCTTTGCGGGTAGGTGAATATTAGAGACAGCACGAAGAAGAACGGTTTATTTTACAACAAATGGAAAAAGTCGACATATAAGTTTTTGTACATATACATTTGAGCTGTAGAGAAGTAATTCTCGGATTGGTACAGTGAAGAGAAGATATTCGACGTCTGATTTTTGCCACAAAAACAAAGCAAGATCAACCAATATTTACATCTAAAGTGTAAGTTTGCTTCCACTTTTCATACATCGTTTTTACACTATTTTTATTTTTTTTATAAAGTCATTATGATCTTACTTTAGAGATAACATAACTGTGCTTAAACTTGTATACAGTTTTTAGCCACAAAATATTTCACAAATGGTGCATAAATAAAATTGAGCAATTTCGTATTCCTTAATCAAAATTTCAGAGTTTAACTTATCTATGCATATTTAGATTATATTCATCAAAAAAATAGAACTTATCATCTATATAAAACACTCAATAGCGTAAAGGATTGAGACTACATAAGCCCTCGCTACGACCAGAAAAAATCATAAATAATATGCAAGAATATTTCTTTGTTGCGAAACAGTCACCGGATCAACAAGATTCCCGTTGCAGTATACGACCTTGGACAATGTCCATCAAACAAATGTCGCTTTCTAAAGGCGTATACCTATTTCAGTGTTCTAAGTAACACGTACATCAATTGATTGATTGTACTTGGTCAGACAGCTTTGCAGCCCTGGATACTTAAGCCTGGACTCCGATGAGGAGAAGGCAGTCATAAGCAGACACTTGAAGATACCAGCAGACGCCCGTTCGCCCGCACATCATAGGCGCTCACATCCCGAGAGATTAAAAAATTAGAGGTAGCTTTGTATTGAATGTTTATTGAACATTTAAATAATATTAAAAGGCAAACTCAATTACTCAAATAAATATTATCCTATAATATCTTCAATACCTTAACATATTATGCGCTTAACCACCATCTACTGTTTGACGTATCAATCTTGAAATTTCCACACAAAGTAAATTTATGGGCAATTTAGAGTAATTATAATGAAGGTATAAATAAAACAGTATTGTGATGACATTTCTAATATCACGATAAGTGATGTAACTTCGCTTTGGCCTTTCTGTTTGTTTTTGTAAATTCGAACTTAGATTACGGGGTCAATCATGTTGGCATATTTATATTTATTACTGTAATACATCCAGGAGTGAAGACAAGGCAAAGCTTTCTAAGACATCTTATTTAATATAGAAAACTATTATTTTATAGTAAAATATTATTAATTTTTTTTTAATCTTACAGAAGTTTGAGAATAGGCTGAATATTATATACATTATGTTAAAAAATAAGTGGCCCTAGTTTTTCGATACGGCTATTTCGATAGTATAAATAATTTTAGAAATAAACTAATAATATATATTATAAATGTTACTGGTTTGGAACCATTTTCATGTTTACAATTGGTTATAAGTTAAATTCAATAAAAAATATAGAAATAAAACAAAACGCGCGTGGTTATAATTTAAGAGAAAATTTTTTAAGAACCTTTTACAATTTAAGCGAAAGAAAAATAAAAAATATAAAAAAAAAACAATAAATTTATTGATATTTTGAGTTATTTGAGATATTTTTGTAATATTTTTTGGTATAAAAATGACAATGTTCTTTAATTTTTGGTATTTGAAATTTAATATTTTGTATTATTTATTATTTTGAATGTCTTGTAATTTAGAAAAAATATTGTTACTGATGTTACTACACACCAGAAGGCTAATGTTAAAATGGGTCTAATTAATTGTTTATAGCGCGCTGCAATGGTGGTGTGGCGGACTACACAGAGCCATGTTTGTAAAGGACCTTTCTTGAAACTCGCGTAATTACTGTGACCAAAAGTGATTATTTAATAATAGTGCGAATACACAATAGCTCTCGTTACGACCTGAACTAAAGGGTTTCCTTATAAATAACACACAAGGATTCTCTGGAGTATTGAATGAATTATTCTTTGTTATGAAACGGTCACGGAAATAATATAGCACCGTAAGGCCACAAAAAATCCCGTTACACATACACAATTCACCTCGGAGATATCCTTCAAGAAAATGTCACTTTCTAAAGGCGTATAAGTGAGCGCGATTTATACATATTTTTATTTTTTGGGATATCGTTTGTATACAAGATAAAGAGAAACGGCTTGAGCAAACTTCCCTGAGGAACTCCAGCTGGAATTTTACGCGGGATCAATTGTTCATTATGTAGTGATACAACATAGCTTCTACTTTTCATTTTATTTAAGATAGATCTAGTCTGTGTATTAGAGTTGCCATACAACGACGTTTGTGCAAATGCCTTTTTGCTTAGATTTGCATAATCGATATGCGGAAAAGGTTTCGCCTTCGTATGAGTGCATTGCCAAAGAAAGCCTATGGTGTGAGTCACGCGTGACCGAAACAATGGTGTTCTTATATCCAAAGGGCAATCAATGAAGCAACTCGTGTATGAAACCATTCTTGGTTGACAATAATACCATTATATTGAACGGTGCATGTTGGTTTTATTGTTTTTCCGTGCTTGATTGGCGCCAAAACCAACAGCCGGATCGGTGACAAATCGTTAAATTGCCCCCATAGACGGATGCGGCCCTGCGCTCTGTTACAACAATGGATTTCGCGTACATTTTTTGCTCTATAACGAACAATAGAATTGTGTCGGATTATAATATGATACACGTATGAATCACTTTCAGCTATTTTTGTATCCAGCCGTATCGTATTACAGGGTCGTTATTATAATATATGGCGATAGATGAGCGAATAGTATTTTTGTATTCCATTGTGTGATTTCTTTTCATTCCGTCAACAATGACTATTTTACTAATCTTCGACATCATTAACATTACATACATAGATACATATGACAGTATTTTATATAACTAGCTGATTTTTATTTGTATACATGTTATATAAACAAAATACAAACAAAATCATTGGAGCAGTTTTCTTGGATTTCAAGAGAGCCTTCGAAACAATAGACAGAAAAATAATGTTAAAGAAATTGGAGAGTATAGGTATAAGTGATATAGTTTTAAGATGGTTTAATGATTACTTATATAAAAGAAAACAAAAAGTTAAAATAAATAATTTATATTCTGAAGAGAAATTAGTGTCTTATGGAGTACCACAAGGGTCTAAATTGGGACCATTGTTATTTGTTTTGTATATTAATGATATAGTTAATAACGTGAAAAAATGTAAAATTCATCTATTTGCGGATGACACATTAATGTATTGCATAGGTGATAACATTAAAGAAATTGTAAATAATTTAAATAATGAATTAAGTATATTAGAAATATGGTTAAAGAATAATGTACTTAAATTAAATGAGAATAAAACTAAATGTATGTTTATTAATTATAAAAATGTGTTAGATAATAGTACCAAAATAGTAATAAATAACTCTAGTATAGAAATAGTGGATAATATAAAATATTTAGGAGTAATTGTTGATACAAAATTAAATTTTAAAGAACATTGTAATTACATATTAAAAAAAATTAGTAGAAAAATAGGTTTATTATCTAGATTAAGAAATATATTAAGTATAAATACAAAAAAAATAATTTACAATAGTATAATATTGCCCCATTTTAATTATTGTGCAACACTATTAAATATGTTAAATAAATTAGACAAACAAATGTTGCAAAAATTACAAAATAGGGCAATGAGAGTAATCTTAAATAAAAATAGATTAACTAATTGTAAAAGTATGATTGATAGATTAGAATGGTTGAATGTTCAAGAAATATTGAGTATGAATGTTTTAGTATTTATATATAAGTTAGAAAATAATATGTTACCAGAATATTTTAATAAGTATTTAATAAGAAATAAAGATGTACATAAATATAATACTAGAAATAGAGAAAATTTAAAAATAATTAAGTATAAGAAAAAGAGTACGGCTAGGGGAGTTATGTACGGAGGTTTTGATTTATATAATAGTCTTCCAAGAGAAATCCGAAACAGCAAAAATATAACGGGTTTCATAAATGGAATAAAAAAACACCTTCGTACATATAGAAATAAATTATAATATTAAGTCTTTATTATTGTATATTTTTATTTTTTCTTTCTGTTATGTATTTTTTATATATTTTTTTTATATGTTTACAAAATTTGTTAGATGTAAAGATTAGCTATTAAGCTAAATAAATTAATAAAATAAATAAATAAATAAATATATTGTCAAATATTATATATTGTTTTGAGAGCAATTCCTATTTTGTTGCAGTGTAATTTTTTTCATTATATGAGGCGCTTCGTTCACTATATGATTCAATCTCACTTTTTGGTTATTGTAACCATCGATTGTGTGATTGATTTAATGTGAGGCTCGATACAGATTTTTTAACTATTGCTTACGGTTTTAAGTCAATCGCGAATAAATTACAAAAATCTTCTAAAATCTTAAATAAATATTTGGAGGTAGAAAATCAAAATCAGCAGAATTAAAACAGAAGCAATTATTATCCTAAAATGTAGAAAAAATCTACCACCATCTTTTCTAAATGAGGAGAGAAATAACATAAAATGGAAATCAAATGTTAAATACATTGGCTTACACATGGACACAGAGAATAAATTTAATAAACATATTTTAGAACTTCGCTCTAAAGGGCTTGCCATCATTGCGGCTGTTAAACTGATATTCAATAAAAAAAGCGCGCTTACTAAAATATAAAAAATAAAATTTTAATCTATAAAAAATTAATATTAAGTAACACCAGTAATATAATTTTTTATAAATTATAATTCATTCAAAACAAAGCCATAAAAATATAATACAATACAATACAAAATCATAATCATCTGAACATCTAAAACAACTACAGTTGTTTGAGGTGTTCAGATTATGATTCGTCATGATTTGATTTTGTCATGAGATCTAGAAAAAAATCCTAGGGCCCGGGTTTGCTCTCGTTTCGCCCAGGTATATGAAACTACTACTTCTCTTTAGTCTTGAAACAAACGAAAGTTGAGTTCATTAGAAGCAAATGGAGCTACGGGAATACACGGAGAAGATATTAGTAATGCGATAAAACATTCGCCTATACTCAAATCAGGTTCAGCTAAGCAGTCATCTGAATCCTACGAGTTCAACCCAATATTCGAGACGACATAAAGACTATTAAAAACTACGTGACATGTATTTATTATTGCGCAAATTGTATGACAAATTATATAAGAAATGTTGTGATTAAAATATAATTTATATAATCAACTTTGTACTTATAAAAATAAACGCGTGCAACGCAAGATTCCGTACACATAAATCATTTTTAGCTATTTTTTTATGATACTTATATTAAATTAATGTGAAATTTCCGGTATTTTTTTATACAATTTACTGTATTTTTTGTTATGGTTGATTTTTTAATAAAACATTGGTTATAGAATATAGCAGAGAAATAAAACTAATCGTGTATTTCTTATAATAAAATATTATTTTGGAATGCTGTCATTTATCCTGATCCTGATACTAACAGTTACAATATAAGCATACGTGGTTTTCTAATTGTCTTTATATTTGTATAATAAAAGCTTGAAAAACAAATTTTGAGGTGATCGATCGGAATTCAAATTATAATAATCGCTTATTCTGATCTCACAGACATGATACGATATAACTAATCTGGTGGGTTCACGTGGGATTCAAACGCACGACCTTTAACTTTATGAGTATGACCTGTATCACAGCACTATCGTGTTGGTTTTATAATTAGTACAAATATAAAGTCAGAGGTGTGAAATTTAACAAAGGTAAATGCTTAAAGTGTTAGAATATCATTGTTTTGTAAAACAGACCAACCGAAATATAATATAAAATAGACTGGATCTGTATCTCCCAACGAACGAAGCTTCTCCAAAGAACATGTAACAATCCAACTCGCTTTATCCCCTTATCGATTTTTAAGACTCGTAAATTTAAATTAGAAGTTCGATACTAACGTTCAATATTGTTCAGTCTATATTGGACTAGAATTAATAGCAATAATAAATAGTATAATCTCAATTTTGCTCGTTACAGCATGTATTATTAATCCTATATATTCCTCCTAGAAAAAAAGCTCGTTAGCTCAATATGAATATTATTTTATAATAATAATAAAAAAAGTGTTCCCAATCAATAATATACATCTTAAGTCACAATTTTCACGCACCTCTGAAGCGATACGAATAATTTTATTTTTCTCTAGAGAGAAAAAAAACAGATGACATTTACGATATGGGCGTTGATTTTAAGTGTTACCTAATCCGTTCAGCAAAAAATCGACTTTTAATCTGAGCTCCTTTATTTTATTAATGATAATGTCGAAATGGTAATTCTCAGAACTTTCGCAAAGCGTTCAATATCAATAAACAACCAATCCCACAAATATATATATACATATATAGTCATATCCAAAGTTATCAATACAATCTGATATTCGTCTTCACGTTTCGAAATAATTTATTTTATAGCTTATATTCTACAATCACTATTAAATATAATAGTAAATTATAGTATATATTTATATTAAACACGACTTTGCGTGCCTTGAAATCTCCTAAACAACATCATTTATTAAATTGTAATGATTTTTTATGATTATCCATCAAAACCGACCACGCGAGAAAAAATGGTAATAAACATTTGATATGTTCTGATGATGATTATTTATAATTTAGCTTTACATTTATTCTTTGATTGAACACAACAACCTTTCATTAATCCAGATTAATACCATATACATACATATATTTTTAATAAATTAGAACCGATATTAGACGTTTTAAGTTCAGCATTTAATCACACAATTAAATTATTTTGAGTAGTTTTAATAAATATATTGAATAAATTAAATAGTATATTAATCATCGGTTGTAGTAATAGTATCACATAAAAAATATTTTATTCATTTCCTAGTAATTTATGTATTATTTTACAACTTTACCGTATTGAAACATTATATCTATACATATTAAATTTATAAACTACTCTAACTAATTGCGATTTCGTCACACATAGAGACATCGCAGCGCGTGGGAAACTCTCTGTAACATTTGCTTTATCTTCTTTAATCAATATATACACATAAATAATAATAAAACAAACTACAGATTATCAGATTAGGATTAGGAGTTGTTTAAGCAAATTTATTCAGATTAGATCGGCTCGTCGATTAGCTGTCTAACAAATTTTAATAACCGAGCCATTCTTTTGCTAATTACCAAAAAGAGACACACCAATCTAAATAAGGGACATTAGATATAGATCAAAATGTAAATGAGGTGTCAAGAGTGCCAATTATCGGTATTAGTTTGGCTTCGGAAGCCAAACGGATAGTATCGCGGTTGTGGTTCCGTATAAATTTATGCGATGGAATTCGGATAAAAAAATCTGATTTGAATGATATAATGTCAGTTTCAGAATGATAATAATATGCATATGATGCGAATATCATAATTATAATGTAGGAGAAATACAAATCGGACCGACCTTGCTTGATTGCGAACAATGGAGACTCGTGTGATAAACAAATCGGCGTTTATTTTTTTAACCCATAGAGTTTAATTCTGACCTAGATTTTTTGTGTCATTGTGTTTAGAACACATGGTGCATGTATGCAAAAATTTTATGTTATTGTTGAGTTAATATTTTTTTTAAAACAAAATTCCTTTTAAGTACTAAGTGTGGCCATTGTTTACTTTTTGACTTGAGTTTACTAATTAGCTTCTCATTGTTTTGAGTATAGAAACTTAGGTTGGGTTAAAGTTCAACAACAATAAGACTTAACTGATGTATTGTGAAACACGTAAAAATAATTTAGTATCATTAAAAATATATTATTTATTAATTAAGTGATAATAATTCTAAATCTTTGATGGGTACTAAACTGACGTTTAATTTATACTAACGGTTAACCTTATTTCAAATAAAACATCTACTGTCAACTAAATCTATTACAACAAATTTTATGCTATTTATTGTGTTTTGTGTAACGGTTGAATAGTTTTTAATTTATTTATTTTATAATATTTATCTAGGACGTAATAAATGATATTGATCTACTAACCTCATACATATTTATATTTATTATAGAATTTTTATAAAAAAAATATATAATGTACGTAATACCGTAAAATTGTTAATTTAACTAGGAAATATTTTGACTGTAATAAAAAATATTTTACCCACGGGCCATAATTCACCGAATCGACAATTTTCTTATATAATAATTACACGTTAGATTCCAGTTCATAATAATGGTGCAAATTTCTTGGTGGTCTTTTGAATCTGAAATACTGTTAGGTATATTTATTTATATATTAAATAGCACGGGTTTTATTTAATCCAATGATCCGATTTACTGTCACGGTTTGCAAATTAACTTTAAAAAAATATTTGTAACGACACACTGCGGTAGATATTGTTTAATACCATGGCATTGATTGATTACGATACAAATACAATAAGTAGCTTATATCAGATTAAGCTATGAAACGATTAGATTAAAAAACGTGCAATTTCAAGCAATATTTTATCGACCCACTCGAGAAATAAAATTTAGGTCAACACTTCTTGTATTCTATTCAATGTTCAAGTAGTTTTTAATAAAGTTAATTTCAGAATGTGAGGTATAACCATGAAATAAGTTTTATTGCTTGAGTTTGACACAATGATTACTTTCGCAGTAAATTTTTATTGGACTTGCTTTACAAATTTATATGTAAATATAACTATTATCATCGCTAGAGGTTGGTATGCCATACCATATTTTTTGTGTTTATTAAAAAAATAAGCGTGTGTTACACAAATATTTTTCAAGGTTGTGTAGTGATTAAAATCGTTGATGCAAAATGGTATAGATTAATTATCGATCTTTTAAAACCTCAACCTTTAGTATTTATGTGGTTGTTTCAACATGTTCATGGTTATTCAGTCAATTTCAATTCTCAAATTATCAAATTTGATTTATCTCTCATAATAATATTGTTAGAAATAAATTTTAAGATCTAAACAACGTTACCAAGATCTACGATTTTATCTGTAAGTTTAGAGGTTAAAAAGATTTCACAAAAATATAACAAAAAACATTTTTAAATACCTCTCTATAATTTAAATAAAAGAGTAAAACATATAAAGGTATATGAAACATAAAAATAAAATAATATTGAAGTACTAATTTATATTTAAGAACTAATTATATGGAATCAAAAATTAAGAAGTTTAAGTCAATCACCATTAAAGGTTGTGGAATAAAGCTATTATAGGTCAAAATAAAATCTGACTTTGACTTTGATTTAATTTAAGGTAACAAGATTTAAAAGCTTTCATCAAGGATGAAAAACTTAAAGATATGTTTTATAAAATAAATAAAAAATTTATGTAACTAGTGGTTAGATATTTTATGATTTTTGGTTAAAAATAGGAGTATAAAAAATATTAGAATAAGATTTGATGACGTGTGAAATTTCATAAATATACTAAAAACTCAAAAAGATTTTTTTGAACCTGCAGCTTTGAGTTTATTTGATAAACTACGCTTAAATACAAATATTTACTACCACTATTTTTTTACGGAAATAAGCAAAATCAAGGTTAGTCATTACAAAACAATAAAAAACTAGCCAGCTGAAGGACAATACAATCCAGATATTGAGAATACACGCAGTATTCATCGAGACGTTTTCCAAAAAAAGTTGGTGATTGTTTAGTGCTAAACACATTATTTCCAATTATATTCACAAATATTTTTCTAATATAAATGCAAAAAAAAATATTTATAATTAGAGAATTTTTTTAAATTAAATTGCTTTAATTTATTAGGTTAGATTATGTTATATATTATAAATTAGGTCATGTTAGATTTTTAATATATGCTTTGCTAATATTCAACAGTAAATATATAATATATTAAAGCATCTCAAGCACGTCAGATTTGCTTCAAAAAAATCTATTGTAAATAAGTCGTGAAAACTCACTCCAGCATCAGCTGACGGCTGATTCACGTCGAGCACCATTCACAGGCCAGTTCTATCTCACTGAATAAACAAATAAACGGTTTTCTCCAAGACTGGGTATTACATCTGAAACTAGTCACGGGTGTGCCACAACGCGTTTTCGTCGGTCAGTTACGGAACGCGACTCGACCGAGCGGCGACCCGATCGAGACTGGCGAAATATCTAGGCCCAGCTGAGAATTCACCTCAGATAATGTCAGTGTGTTTGTATGTGTGTGTCGGATCTCATCGAGAACCGGTAGGGATTCGTCTCTAGGGGTCATAATGAAAGGTACCGGCGGGTATGGTGCTTTTTAATTATGAATAACGGGGGCATCGTGTGCCGTCGGTGACCGGACGATTTTTTTTCTATTTTGATTCGGTGTAACGTTTGACGTAACGCCGATAGGAATTCGTAACAAATTGGACGTTGCATAAAAAAATGTTGTGTAGAACTCGTGTGCGTATGTAAAATATCTACTCATCAAATTGTAGGCACTTTTTATAATTTTTTCATTTACCCTAGCGAGATCGATCAATTGTGACGTATAAAATAAATGTCAGATTACTTTGGGTAAAAAGTAAAAGAAAACATGTATAATATATGTATATTACATATAAAAACATCTTTGTGGCAAATAATCAGAAAATATATGAGTACATATGCTATTTATAATGAAGAATTGACGAATCATATACTGATTTTAGCGTTAGTAAATCGTATGAATTGAGTTGATAGAATTTGTTTTCAGGTTCGTCTTTCGCTGTGGTTCTTATTGACTACACACACGTATCCGTATCCTTAAATTGTAACCTTAAAGACCATCCATAATTTTGCGCTTGTTTATTCGACCACTACTGTCATTCGCGACAACCCAGGTAGGAGGTCGGATCTAGTCTCAATCCCCACTAAATCTCGACTGTTGACCATGGTCTATAAAATATATGTTTACTTTACACGTGTTCCTGTCAGTATTATGAAACATATTCGAAATTTATATAATATTTTTTTTATCTTAACCTTTGTATAATATGTCTGAAAGTTAAATTTCCGTATTTTATTAATACTAAAGTATAAAAATATTGATTAAAAATAAGCAGGTCGGCTTTGGCGAGTGTGTCACTTTCCCCAAAAAAGGTTATTTAAAAAATACAAAATGTATTTAATAATATTGCAACAAAAATAAACATCAAGGAATGATTAATATAAATGACACATTCAAGTTGTTTTGGCTCTTGTTTCTTTTACACAAAATATTCTAAGAGCCCCGCAAAATTACCGATGGAGTTTTTGTGGAGAAAAAAATACTGACAAAATAACGCCCCACAATTTCCACAATTTTGATTTCATCATGTTTTTAGGAGAATGAAATATTGCTTTGTGATAAAAATAATATTTTTTTACTTTCAGCGTAGAGCCGGCTCTGACAAAAAATAAAGTGACGTAATGAAACTATTTTTAAATTACGATAAGTGACAAAACACTGGCTTCTGATTGATTATTTTTATTTGTTGCAATTCGATAAAGATTATTTTAGGGTTATCTGTTTCAAGCCAAAGTCCGTGGGCCAAATATTTTTATAGTTGTCAATATATAGCTAACAAACAGGTACAAATATGTGTACATTTTATAAAACTTGTGAGGCCCTCCACTAAAATTATTTGTGACAATCTGGTCCTCAGTGACTTTGAGACATCACATTTAAAATATTATATGTGTTAGGTGGAGGGCGATTTAGTTGGCTACATTGGAGCTAAGGTGGAAACACTGATGAAGCAGCGATGATAGGAACTCGCTCGTTTGGCGACGTGACAACAGAACGTCTGCCGGTCAATGTCAATATGTACCTGCTTAACCGTGTACTACGTATCTAGCCACTAAATGCCGCGTATTTTTAGATTTATAAAAATGGTCATAAACATTCGGAAAGCATGTGTTGACCCTTTGATCTTGATATTTATTTTATATTTTATTTGCGAACGAAATATTCTGTATGAACACAGTGACAGCTCTGGTGTTACTTAAGCAACAAAAAATGTTTTCATAGTTCTAAAACTCACACTTTTAAATGCTTCTTCATATATGATTCTATAACCCAACACAGTTTAGCGTAAATAATAGTTTTTTGTGAGAGAGAAAAATTAATCGCGGGGCACTAATATCGTGACCGCATCAAGCGACAAAATGCTCGCGCGGCGTTAAAAAGGTTAATAATCTTCATTTTTTTCGTTAAATAAAACTTTAATATTCAACTAAACGACAGTTCTCACTGTTGCTCACCCGCACCTATGTTTTAGAGTGGAAGCGCTAGTAATATTGCCTAACATTTTTATTATTAATAAATTAGTTCAATCTGTATGATATATATTTTATTCATAATCCTATTATTTTGTAAAAGATATAGTAAAATTGAAAGCTTTTTAACGTAAAATCTGTATTAGATCATCATGCTATTATATTTTTCTATATTTAGATATAACGTATTACATAAGAATTCAACACGAATAAAATATTTTATTATGGCATAATGTCACATTATCGTGTTTATTTCATTTAGCACATATTTTTCGAGTTTGTCTATAGTGGGTGTTTGATTTGAGACGATACCGGATGCGTGTATTGTCAACTCCTACTGATGTGACACTGAAACTTGATGTGTTGTTTGACGAAAAACCTTTAGGTTTTTGCACTTTTCATATTGTTTAATACTCTGATTTATAATATATGTTTTCCTAATATTATATAATTCAATATGGTTGAGACGCAACTGCTTTGCTGCGACGTAATTTGGTAATTGCCAGAATTGAGTTATATGAGTGTTCGTTTATAGTGAAGTAAAGGATTGATTTGTATATCATTCGTTGCAACGAAGCAACGAATCGATAATGTACTAGATACCGAAACAATACTGCAATGTTAACTTGTTGTTGTCTATTGGGACTCGTCACAGGGAAATGCGACACAGATTGAGTGAAGCAATTATAGTAAGCAAGGGATTGATTTTTTATATCATTCATTTGATCGAAGTGACGAATCGAAAACGGTACGGTACTTGTTACCTTATGGAATGACACAGGTTGAATGTGTATAAATATTGGAGGAAAATAAAGAGACAGCACTTGATCTTAAACTCGGAGAGAGAGTGACAGTCAGAGCTAAGTCTACTCATTTAACAAATCGTTCGTCCAGCAAATTCCTCCTCCCGATCCTTAACAATATTTTATTATTATATACTCACTACTCGGTGAGATCGGTGGCCCCGATGAGATTGATATGAGATCAAAATTAAATTCTTCATCGATAAAATATTTATATAATATATTGCATGTGTCGAAAGATGCTGTCATGCAAAAAATAAAATAAAATAAAAAATACAACCGCAAAGTATAACCGTTAAGTCAAACACGACCGACTAACAAAAAAAGCCGAATGATAACGCACGTCCGCGATTTGTCCACGGCGTTAAAATAAAATGATAAAAAATGTGAAATTTTTATCTGTTACATGGGAGGTGTATAACACGTCATTGTTTCGTCAGTATACCAACACACAGCCTTGAACCTCTCTCAACAATTTTCCCACAGTAAAAGAGCGAGTGGATCTCGTCACAACACGGGCTTGGGCAATGTTACCCAACAGGCGTGGCAGTAGATATTACATTACGCCGGATCTTTACCGGCTGGCCTAATCTTGAACGTGTAATCATCAAGTCCAAAATGAAATTGCTCTTCAACACCTTCAAAACACAGGTAATTACTAAGAGGTAAGGTTAGAGCAACGCAAGGGATTTCGATGATTTTTTCTATTTGCTGATATTTCTAAACGCTGTTTGATGATATTGTTATTGTAGATAAGTACACTATATAAACATGTTAAATAAAGAGCCTTATTTTATATTACATACAGTATTTATTCTATAATAACAATAGATAAGTAACAATAAATTATCTGTTCCAATAAAACACGGCGTTTAAAACTATAACTATTTTTTTTTTGAAAAACAGGTCTTAGTTCGCCTTTTAAGTAATTGTGCTTAATCTAGTAATTGTGCTTAATTCTAGTGAGACTGAAAATAATACACAGTAAACGTAACCTTAGTAATATTTAGTAACTCTATCACAAATGATAGCAACTAGGTTGAAAAGTCAAATATTAAGATAGTTGTGAAAAACCTTAAAATGGAGCTCAATATTTTCGGGGCAACAAATCAAAATACAAAACATCCACTTTGTCAAAATCTAAAGTATTTTTGAATACCAACTATAAAAAAAACATATTTTGTGACTATGAGTTGAATTTTAAATATATACCTGCCCCTTTACTATCCCGGTTAATTTATTTTAGAATATTGATATATTTTATTACATTCTGACGTCATATTTTAACAAATTCGTCCAATATGATGAGAAGTTCCTGAACTGTGTTTTGTGGCATCGTATGGTTATTCATAACTAGGCAACGAAAAATAGGCTTCTTACAATGTAAGCTACTGTATTTCACTTACAGTATAAGGGAATACAATTTTTTTAAACTCGCATAAAACCATAAATTACATATGTTTTTTTTTTCTTACTAAATAAAAAATATGGATTAAGCATGAGACTAAATTTGTCGCAATTACTTACTAAAAACGTTTTTCGTTAACGTAACAAGTTTATTCGCTACGATAACGCACGTGACGATCGGAAACTTAGATGGATTAAACGCTTCTTTTAATAAACCTAACTAAATGACAGCTAGTGCTTATATAAATAAAAAAACAACCAATACAAGTTTAGATAAACTCAGTAAAATGTGTTTCAGCAGGTATTCAAATTTTATTTTTTAGTTTTTGCCCCTTTCAGTGGGTCGGCCAAATACAAAAAAGTGACCGTTGGGTAGATTTCTTAAAACAGATTGTCGTTGCCTGTTAGAGCTGATTACGAACGGCCGTTTGGATGACAATCCCGAATGCACGTGTTATTCTTTATAAAGGCGTTTGCGATATATACTATAATATTTTTGATTCATGTCGTAGAATTATTCTACAAAAAAATACTTATTACAATGGTGTCCGATTTTAACCATCCTCTCTCTGTACATCGCATGCCAAAACTGGTTTTATCTTTAAATTCCAGATTCTCACGCCTGTAAATTTAATTGAATGCTTTTAGCCCGCTCTTATTATGAATTCAATAGTGGCATATATTAATCAGGAACTTATTTTAAGGCTATAGTTAAGACCTTGTATTCTTTAAAATTATATTAGACAATAAATGCTGTGGATCTTTCAATATGATTAATATTTGTTGAGTATTATTGTAATACAACACTTCTACTGAAGAAGGTATTTTACTCTGAGAAAAATTCAAACCAGTACAATGAGAGAAATGATATTAAATTATATCCATAATTTTATGAAGAGTCGTGAAATAAAGAATTACTGTTAGTCTTTTTACTTTTTAATGAAAATTTTAAAGCTAAATAATCTTTGAGAGCTGCATCAACAAAAAAAGATCTCCATAGAGGGCCAGCCAAGAACCAAGGATTGCGCCCTTGCTACCATGCTTATAAAAATAACTTTTTTTTATGCTGCCATAATTATAAAAATACCACGTTTTTAAAAATAACAAAAGAAAAGTTAGAGTTCCTTTGATGGACCTCTTTATAACATCACAGGAAAACATTACTCTAAAAATAATTTTGGATGGAGTAGTAAAATATAATGTAAAAATTTGGCCATTAAAAACAAGACCATAAAACATTTAATGTAAAGATGTAAGTAGCCAAGATACATCTTTGCTGTTTCACACCTATGTACCTTACATCATATATGGCTGTCGGAAAAAAGAAAACTTAATTACAGAAAGTATAAGTTTCAGTTTTAAACGGTTTCGTTAAATTATTTTTGTCGCGAGTATATTCACAAAATTTAATGATGTTTCAGTTTCTTTTTAAGACTAAAATATAAATATTTTTATCACGGAATCTTTATTACATAAATTTTAATATTATATAAAAATAAAATCAGCGCATATCCAAATATTTACTGTTTATGATTGCAATATTAATAAATATTTCGTTTTGCACCCTTATATTTTAAGGAGAAATAATTGACGAAAATAAAATTTGCATTAAATGATTTTTGCTGTGACAAAAAACAAGAAATTTAGAATTTGCCCGAAACAGTTTATGTATCACTTATGTGAAAGAATATTTTTACTCTATGAAATGACAAAATATAAGAACAAGCTATATGCCACTCTCGTTACCAGAGCATAGTTATTCTCAATCGAACAAATTTTAATAGTACTGTCAAAAAAATATACGTGTATAATTTTTTGTGTAATTGTTTTATATTACTTAATTTGATTATTGATCAGGAAAAATTATAATTTAGATTTTTTTTAAAAGTTTTGAGTTTAAAATTAAGAACCGCTGCTCTAATACATTATTTTATTTTTTTCGCTTAATATCCGCAAGCAATTTAAATTTGCTTCACGTATGCTAAATTCGGACAAAACAGTGATTTTATCTAAGATTTTCATCGGATTCTTCAAAGATCTCACTACACCCGCCGGCTTGTAGTAAACTACGGTATAACAATCCGTTTCCGATCGATTATCCGCGAGCAGCTTCTCGGATGAGCGGTAAATACCTCCGGCTTAGATCTCAATATTTTCATCTCTTTTTTGCCTAGTCGTTTTTTTTAAACTTTTTTCTTCCTAATACACATAATAATAATCAGCTGACGGGCGCAAGAATTGAGCCGTATCATCATCTCTAATGACGTCACCACGTGCGGATTTTTTTTTAAAAGATCGTTTTGCAAGTGTGAGAGGCGTAACCTATATTATTATCATGTTCACTTTTATATAATTTTTAAAAATCGGTTTCATAATTTTAAACGATGTTTTAACGTCCGTATATGGAGTTGCAGCCTTATGTTTTTTGTTAAACATTCAACCTTAATGAGCGAAGGCGTCCTCATTGCAAAACGGTGAAATTTTTAATTATTTTCGTAAACACAAAAGCTGAGTTGAATAATAAGCATCATTTACGTCACATTAAGACTGCATAATAATATTTCGTAAATTATTGCATTTCCAATGAATAAATTGTTAATAGATAATAATGCACATTTGATATGTAATTAATTGTTAAATCGCTTAAAATTATTATAATATAATATTAATACTGCTTACTTAACAACTATATATATAAAATATAGTCAAAGAAAGAACAAATAAAAACAATATCAAATAATATGAATTAATTTATCAAACATACCAAACATAGTTTGTGACAAAATAGATATGCAATATAAAGTATCAGAACATTATATTAAAATATATTACAGCATTGGTTATAATTTCCTTTTACAAATCTGACCATCATGATTTGCCAGGTTTTTCCAATGGGCACTATACAAACAATAATGAGACATTAAAGAACAAATAAATAAAAAACGGTGCACAGCTAAAATAGATGAGCACTGTCTCACATATTTTTTTCCTGCTCATCTTAGCTATCGCAAAAAAACATACTTATGTTTGGCAAGTTCGTTTGCTTGCTCGTAAAGAGGAAAGGTTCTATAGCGCTGACATCCTGGCCGCGACTGGTAGGAATAAGGGACGTGATCGCGACTCTCTAAAGCAATCTAAAGGCTAGTTCAGATACTCTATACTCCAATAATATTTAAAATCACTTTAAAACTAAATATATTTTTTTCAAGTTAAAAAATATTTTATTTAAGCTGATATTTTTTTTAGAGCTTTTTTAGATGATTTTTCGTAACTGTAAAAATTGCTTTCATATGACAATTCTTATATATGTTAAACGCACGCCGCGCATGGTTAAGTGCAATTAAATAAACAGTGAAATATGTTATAAACACAGAACATTTTTTTATACACTTAATTGAAGATGATACAAAATGATGTAGCATTTGAATTATAGACAATATAAAATAAACTTTAAATTATAAGTGTCCCATTACGTATTTTGTTATACGGATAATAACGGTTATTCTAACAAAATTACTATTGACAGCATGAAATATTAGAAGACAAACAGCAGTGATTTCACAATTAAAGATATGCATACCAAAGTTAATTGAACATATTACAATGATATGATTAGCATGGCAGTAAAAATAAGATGAGATGCAAAACCGGTATCTTCGGTTGTCATTTAAATTTCATTTATGGATTATTGATAAGGACTATTAATAAAGGTCTTATTGTTTTAAATAATTTTTCAGAATCAATTTAATGACATATATGACAACAACATAGAATTGATAGATATATGTAAGCAAAAAGTGGTAGTTTGATTTGGATAATCTGAATTTTGCTGTTCTGTAAAAAAATAATCGCAAAGAACAAAAATAGATACATATTTTGCCACATCGGAACTAAAAATAACCCACTCTTAGATATTTTGTCTATCGATTATTCCAGATATACAATCATATGTTTATAAGCAGTCCGGAAGCGGTAGCGGCTTAGAACAATCATATATAAGATCGCAATGAATAATTTATTTATTTATTGTAAATCTTACGAAAAAATACAATCATCAACTATAAAGTAAGTAGTGATTACCAGATTGGAAATAGTCTATATAATGGTCTATAAAATATATAAAGTCATATAAAGACACGACCTAAATCAATTTTATTTTAATTATCTATATGTGAGATTAGGAAAATCTAGGAAAACCTATTTTTTTTTATTGGAATTATAATAACAATGTAGTAATCTACCACACACAATAGAAATAAAAAACATTAGGCTGCATATAGTATTTTAGCTTTTAGTCACTGATCAACACTACTGTTCTATTGCACTAGTTTATTATGGGTAGTCTAGAATGCAAAAAGTCAATGATTATTTTTTCAAACTTTTCTACGATATATAATATTCTTGTCATTATTAAAGATTCTCTATGTTTGTATTGAAAGTAGATGTAGCGTATAAAATTTAATGAGACTTAATATCAGCGCATCTGTTCGACGAATGCAAGAATCGATCCGTTACTGATAACGATCAACCGAGATGTTGTACTGTATGCCAATATTGCGAAGTACCTTGGCATGACCTTGTACGAAAAGCTGCGATGGAGCGAATACGTGAAAACTAACGTAAATAACTAAATTACCGCTTTAGAAAATTGTAGTGAGTTCTCAGAATATATATTATATATTTATACCAACAAGTTTGAAAGCTTATCTAGACATATGGCATCTTTGCGAAAAAAACATATATTGAATCCATGCAGAAATTCCAGAGCAAAGAGGTGCGTTATATGGTGTAGATTTTGCGATACTATAGAATAGAGTAATAGACAATCACTACTTGGACTTGAAGATGAAGACTGTCGCGCAACATAAGCTGCGTCTATTTTAGCATAAAACTGCTGAGGCAGCAATGACAAGACAAGACAACTGCGTAGGACTCGTCTAGTGAGATAAGACTTGTTTTTTGGGAAGTCTGCATGTTATTTGGGATTATCTATGATGACCTTTTTAATTAGCTGACATTTGTCAGAAAAAATGATAATCGTTACAGATTTATCATCATCTAAGAAGGTGCAAACATTTTTTTTCAAACACAAAACATAGTATGGTTTTAAATAATGTAGGCTTAGAATATTTAATATTTTTCATAAAGGGACTGGTCTTTTCTATTATAGTTTAAATTAATCTCATTCACTTTTTATACATGCATAAGACTTCTAAATGTATATCAAAATTAAAATATGATGCTTAAAAAGAATCCATATACTTAATTCTGTCAATAAATTAACAATACAGCCAGTTGCGCAAGAGGGAGACAATAAAATGATATTTTTACTTTTCAACAAGTATACGCACGTTCATAGCCTGCGGCATTCCGAGCATTAAATAAAAGGGAATTAGGCCAGAGATATATCGGACGCGAGTTATGATCGCGCCGGTATTGGACATCGGTTCTGGTTCACACCTGACGATGGCGAAACCGGTTAAGCGTGCAAAATTTTACCATTTCGTGCCCATTACGCCGATTTATCAATGTGCGTGTAATGTGGATACAGCGTATAATAAAATTTGGATATCCGATTAATTATTTTATTAGGAAAGTGGACTGAATAATTTTATCTATACAAAGTTTGTTTGTATTACTAAAATTTAATGATTTTTTAAATCCTTTAAGTGCGAATTAATAAATCAATGCAGCTTAAAAATATGCAGGTGAGTACTAAAGTAACTCTTCAGACCTTTTTACTTACTTTTTGGGAGTGGAATAATTTCTGCCGAAGAGACTACTTTGTCATTGTTCGTTATTTCGAATCAAGTATTTGATCTAAATAATTTTAATATACCAGAGCAGGTTGCATTATTCTTTAACTGCGCCTATATAATAAATTCCCAAAACGATTATTTTTCACATCAAACCTTAGTCATCAATAAATGGTGGCATTTACAAGAAAAATATCAAAATGTTCATATAAGCACCCGCAAGTACCGTAAAAATCGACTCTTTTTGGAAAAGGATGCGCAATAGACAATGTGTTTATGCCCTGCGTAAAATGGTATATTGTTATTTTTATCTCTCTGTTACCGATTGGCAAAAGTGGCTACTTTGCAGTTTACTTTTAATGCGTATACATATTATGTGGCTATGTCCAAAAAGCGATGCAATTGGCCCACCAACATTCTCATATGCGATTCGTCAGAGGTGTACTTAATCAGTAATATAATATTTAATAAGTGACACTTGTTCAGTCACAAGGAGACGGACTGATGAACGAGCAGGCAGAGAGAGAGAGAGAGAGGAATACGTTCCCGAGATTCCCATTAGAAGTCCAAGCACAAGGCATATCAGCGGATAGTCCAGCATCATCACAAGATCACATCACGACAATATTTCGCCGACGCTCAAACAAAGACTCTCAGCCACATTTCCGTATATGTATATGTAAATGTAGTATTTTATATATGATTGATAAAATAAACTGTAACCTGATTTTTTGCTGTTTATTTTTGACTACAAAGTCACACCACTTTGGCCTCAAAACCCGAAATAAAAAAACACAAAAGCTTATTTTTTATCAGCAAAGAAATAAATAAACTTTAACTTTTACTTTCAACGCTATTTGCTTAGCCTTACACTTACAGTAAAAAAATTAGATGTACGCTCACTGTACAAGTAAAAATTTGAAAAAATATATTGATTTAAATGAAAAAAACACAAAAGTCCAAAAATTACAGTTATTTTATTATAATTATGATTGAATTACACATTAGAATTTTTTTGTAGCAAATATTAAAATAATATTGAAAAATCAAGTTAAAAACATTATTGCGCAAACAGCAAAAAAATCGACTGGCAACACTAATATTAAACTATATTTGACAACTGCCACCTGATTTGTTAGCAAAATATTTATTTTTAAATAACTAAATAAAAGATAAATAGCTTATAGTTGCAACGGTATTTGCATAAGCTTAATTTTAGGGCACAAAAATTCCGCTCGCTCCGGTGATGTACACTCAGTGTACTTGTAAAAATGTAAAAAAAATAATAATAAATATTTTTTTAACAAAAATAATAATGATAAATCAAGTTAAAAACCCCATTACGCAAATAGCAAAAAAATTACTATTTATAAGTATTGGTAAATTGATTTCGACGATTACTTATAGATTGTAATTATCTAATTTAATATGTTATAATATCTAATACATAAAAGATGAAGGTTTTATATAACATACATATGGAGATTTTTATATAATATTACAGCATGTATACTCAGTGTACATCACAGTAAAGAAAATATTGGCATTTCAATGGACGGCAACCAGTCACGATATCTGGCAGACTGAGACTGTTTGTAAAGAAACAACAAAAAAAGATTTTTATATAATATTATGCCTGGTACACTCAGTGTACATCACAGTAAAGAAAAGGCTGCATTTCATTGGACGGCACTCAGTCATGACATCTGTCAGACTGAGACTGTTTGTATAAAAACAACAATAGCTATTAACAAAATATGCTACCTTATTACAATTATTTCGAAGAAGATATATTTTTTTTTAATAACAGGTAGGTAGAGTTTATGAAAGGAGCAAGAACACGAATTAAAAGTGACGTTCAAAAGGTCAGTAAGCTCTTTAAAAATTGCTTTACTTTTACGATTTAAATTTTAATCTTTTTAATGTGTTTTAGATGTATCATTTAAAATGATTAATAGTATATAGGCCGATGGTACAACATATGTACCAAGTTCTTGCCAACAGTTATTGTTTGGCGACACTACTCTGTGTCACCTTTTAAGTCAAGCATTAATAATCTATGGCACACCCCATTTATTATTTTTTAAAGAATGCAAGGATTTTAAACTCTTTTACCAAAAGTATTATGCAGATTTTATATATTTTAAAAATATATGTGTAACTGCGCATCCTGTATAGTGTTAACTTGGTAAAAAAAGACGTTCAAGTAGTAAATATATAAACAGTCAAAAAAATTTTAGCTGTTTTATTCTAAAATTAAATGTCACAAGAAAAAAATATTCTTGCATAAAGAAAATTTTCCATTGACAGGTCATTTCGAAAGTATTAAGAGCTTGAACTAAAAACTTATTTTAATAACATTTTTTCTACAGAATATAAAGAATATAAAAAAATACTGCATTTCCAACTTTACAATAATCAAACTATAATTTATTAGAATGTTTGAGAAAAAGAAAATGTCTTTCCTTAATATTAAAAACTATCCTTTTTATATGAATGAGAAATCAATACCAAGAAAAATTTATTTTTAATACTTCTCATCCGGTTTTTTGTATTAACACTAAATAATTTTCAATTTTTTGCTTCATTGATTTAATTTATGATCATAAAAATTATAAGGGTTCCAATTTTTTTAGCAGATGAAAAAGGTTCGGCGTCTTAAATAAGTTCAAAGACGCTGCTTTATTATAGTATAAAAATAAATATTTTATCAACCACAATTTTATTGCTATTCTTTGAGTAATATAAACAACCTGATACAAATTCCATTAACGCCGATCCATTAAATTTCAGAATCACATTAATGTGGTCAAAATTCAATAAAATTTCATTCAGTCAAATTCCAAACCTAACCGCAAAGTTAACCATTTTAAAATTATAGCTTTATCGTAACTTAAAAATAAATATCACCGTATAAGTTACGTTGTATCGTGTCACCGTTCATCCGGTTGAACTTTGCGTGAATTTTGCTTGTTTAATTCATTGAAGCTTTAGAACCTGGTTAAAACCGGTCATGATGACCACATTCGCGGCTTTGTACAGCCGATAAACGGTTTGCCGTTAAATAATTGAAAATTTGAATTGAATGGGATGAATATGGTGGGAGGTCAACGCGTGGATCTATCTAGGCTCATGTATCTTTAGTTGGTTTATTATATATATTTTAAACATAAAACAAAAAATATGATTCAAAAGCTCTGGAAAAATTACATAAACATACTACGGTATCTAAACAAACTTTATACGACCCTGAAATAAATGCAAAATGATTTTTTGTTTGATAAAAGTTAGGCGTAAAAACAGTCCAAAATATGGATAGTATGCCAATCTCTTTTTAAAGAAGGCAAAATTATTAGCTTATGTAACATTTAACTCTAATGATATTTTATATGCTCTGCTTTTAACATTTAAAAATTAACCACAGAAGTGATATAAAAGTATAGTTTTATTTTGGATTTTAAGACATATATTTTATAATTTTGCTGAACCGAGAGAAATAAGCCAACATACTCGTATATCACGCACCGTCAAAATTCGAGCCTGAATACTATAATTTATCAATCCGATTTTCAGCGGCCGTTTTTCACGCGATCTCCTCGACAATTTATATTTATCTTCACACTCAGTTAATAACGTTTAACATTTTATTATATCGGCTCTCGTTATTCGCGACAATTTATTTCACCCAGACCGCGGTCATAAAATCGGACGCGAAACATATAGTCGGTGATTTCAACATTGCGGCAAAAACGACGTTCAAATTACCCACCGGCCATATTCGTCAGATTACATAACGAACCAAAAAAGCCAAATAAAAAAACACAGATGCGTACCGAAAAGTAATCTCGATTAATTTCACAGTTAAACTAGACAAAGTGGCCGCGGCGGCTAACGACCTGCCCGTTCGTCGCTGATGATGTGTGGCCTTTCGGCTAACGAGATCACCTTCGGCGGGAGTTTCACTTGCTTCTTTTTTTATGGGTATTTTTTATGTTGTCGTACATGTCGCCAAAAATGTACACCATTGTGTCAGCAGACGATTGCGTCGCCAGATAACGACGATTGGTTTTCTTTTGTGTCCTTGCTATATGCACACCGTGTAGCAATCGACGCAATTACATTGTTGTCATTGGTGAAGATAAAAACCGTCTTATTGAGTTGTTGCAGATGTCAAATTTGCACAATTTAAAGCTGGATGATTTCATAGAGGTATATAAAGTGGTATTTTTATTTATGGGCTCCAACATATGAGATTTAGTATTCCGCACCTTTCGGTGGAGCTGCCAATTACAATTGGGTGTCTGTAAAGTAGATTTTTTTAAATATTTCTGTTCACATTCCGAATGCGTTATGTTTTCTCAAGGCATTTGCAACGGATACTTTAAATCATTCTGATTCATAGCGAGTACTTTGACTTAATCTGTAGAAAAATTTTCTCACGTTAGGTTTCTATTTTGACAAAGGAGCACATTTTCTATCTTAGGCGTTTAAAATTCGTCTCTGTAAATCACATTCCTAAACTGACTTTGTCATCAGTGTTTATGATTTAATATGATATTTGGAATCTCACAACTGTCAATTTTGTTAAGCGCTTGTTAACTGTTTTTAGACCAGCCGATTTAATCTGTCTTTAATCCGATATCATTATTAATTTATATTTTTACTGTACAAAGTATTATAAAATATACACAGTATTGTTTAAATAAGACATTAACTAATTTTTAACATTAAAAATACACATTGCCTAATAAATATTAAAAAATCTTTAATTTATGATACAAAAATTTCAGGAATAACTTAGTTTTAATCAGTGTTGAGAAGAAAAAGTGCATTAAATCAGATGGGTAAAAATTCATATTACTAAAATAAGAAAAATGATCAATAAATAAATACGTAGTGAGCAAACTACTTAGCAAGAAACCTCACTTAAAAATAACACTTTATTATTTGAAGCGTACTATGATTTAATTTTAATCACATCATGTTTTTTTAATGTATTTTACAATAGCAAACGCATAACCTAACCTAACCTAACATAACCTAATATGATTTATCTGTTTTTTAAGTGAAAATTAGCTTATAATGAGATATTTTTCTCACTATTATGATACATATGCTATGACAATCTTTAATCTTTAATCGAAAATATCTTAATTTTTTTACGCCTTCCTTGCACTAAAACTGTCTCAAAACAACTTTTTGTTCGCGGACCTTTTAGTAAAGATAAAATATGTCGAAAAAATCAATGAAAAATATGCTTATAAAAAAAGAAAAAAAAAATGTAAGAAAAATTTAGAATATGCTTTTTGTGAGGTGTACAATAATTTATTTAAAATGCTACACATAACTCTCTGAAAGCTAAACCACGATTTATTATTGTTTTTAAAAACTACTAAAAATGCTATCAACGATCGTTATTGGCGTTACAATTTTCGAAAAGGTAAAGCATTTGGAAACTTGCTAGTGCGTTATTGCGTCAGTGGTATGTAACATGTTTTAATATTTAATTTTATTCTTGTGTAACATAAACAGTTAGATTTTTGACTAGCTAGAGTCTTGAAAAATATTATAGCATCTAATGAGTTAAAGTCATTGATACTTCCATAATTATTTCATTATATAAAAACTATTTTGGGTTAATCAGCTGAAATAGAGTGCTATTTCTGTGAGTGTTTTTTTTTAAATTTATGTGAAGAACATATATGTTTTATTTATTTACAGATATCTAAGGCATTAACGTAACGATGCCGACCAAAATATTTATAGGGTATATGGTAGAGATGCAACTAAAGTTCGAAGGGAAGTTTAAACAAAACATACAGTAGACCCCCCAATAACACGGTAATTTGGAGATGTGCAAGGTAGTTTATGTGTAAGGGAGCGAAAAAGAGGACATCTCAACACATGCGCCTGATTTGTACAAAAAATTGTATGAGTATTTTCTTGCCCCCAACTACACGCACCCAATTAACCGTGCTATTGGGGGGCTTACTCTATATTTTTATTGACTGCACTAAGATTGTTTAGGGTGATTACGTTGTTCACGAAGATAATGTCAAAGATAAAAGTCATAAATCCATGCTGAAAAATCTGTATCACATGGCCAACATTTTTTGGTACGTTATTGTTACTTATAAATCAAATGGTTTCTTTGAGTGTATGACAAATATATGATATTTTTTTCATTGATTGGTAAATGAGCTTTACAAATGGTAGTTTACAAGTTTATATGAAAAAAATATTGTACATTAGAGTACCTTCAAAGAAAACTCATTTGTTTGTATAAAGACTGATGTTTGTGGAAAGATTTTAGGTGTTCAGTGATTTGAAAAAATAATATTTACATCAAGTTAACAATATTAGATATAGTAAGTTGAGGTGTTTGATATTTTTTTTTGAGGAAAAGTCCGTTGCTTGCAAAAGGAGAAATGCCTAAGAAATCCTGTAAGGTATGGTTCTGGTTTTACAATGATCCCTACAGTTTTCACTTACTTTTAGTATTAACATTATTGGATTTAAATTTGCATTAAATCATTAAACGTTTTGCCAGAGATAAAATAAATAAAAATTTCGGAAAAATGCGATTTAAAAAATGTATGCCCCTCGTTCGAATACTATTTCTGAAATTTGGTAAGGCTACACACACACACACACACACGCATGCGACAGTCGCTTTCTTCGGATGGATTTATGCGGACGTTTGTTAACGGGAACGTCCGGCGAAAAAGGAAGCATAATATATGGAGTTAATCCGAATGTAAGTACCAGAATCGAACCGAAACATCTCTTTGTTCGGGTCGTTATCGGTGGAGCATCGGTGGAACCGGACGGGGTGCGTCTACCGCTCGCGAGCAGAACAGAGGGCCACTCCTTGGCGACCAGAAGCTAAGAAGAAGGCTGTGGGAAAATGAGAAGGTGGCTTCTTTAATTAGCCTCCTTCGGCACGAGACAAAAATGATCGTCGATCACGGCACAGCATTCGGCCGTTCCCAATCCGCGCTCGCCGCTGTCCAATCGACACACATATCGAAAGGTAACGGTAAAAAAATAATATGTGTGTATGCACATGCGCTGGGTGTGTGTGAAAGAAGTACGACATCTAAGGATTGTCTTGGTGACTGTTTTTTTTAATATAAAATATTGGAAGATTAAGGATTAGATAGACATAATCAAGGATAAAATTAATTTTAAAACAGATTTTTATGACTTTGAATTAAATTTAAAATAAATAAATAATAATGTGTAAAGATTGTTTCATATATTGCATTAATTAAGAACATGTCTGTAATTATTTCTAGAATTCCTATATTTAGAAAAAACTATTCTATGATATATTTTACCTTAATTCATTCACGTTAGGGAGAAGAAGGTGACATTTTTATTTTTTTTTCAATAGCAAAATGTTTAGAAAATAAGTAGGTACATTTGAATTATTTATTTTTTTAATTAAATAAAATTATTTCAATTTTAATAATAGAACGTGTTATCACATTAATTATGTCTTTAACCACTTAAACGCTGGCGACTCACCGATGAGTTACTTATTGATTATTTTTTTTAAATAAATTATTTTTTAAAACAATTTAACGAATTATTTATATATTTTTTAATTATCAAAGGATATTGTACTAGTTGTATTTATCAGCGAACCAAGTATTTTATATTTATTAAAGAGAAATAACACGTGACTCACTAAAAAGTCACTGGTGTTTAAAGGGTTAAAGAAAAAAAGAGAGTTAAAGTACCTTGAATTTAATAAAAGAAAGCAATATTTAGTCAAAATATATTAGTAATAAAATAAAAGAATAATGTACAGAGCGGAGAAAATGAATTTCAATATCGTTGCGAATGGATGAGATAAGGGATGACTTATAAATGTCATCTAAATATGCCAGAGAAAACAAGGCTTTACTATTGTCTGGTTAAGCTCTAATAAAACCCACAGAATACCAGTTTTAAAGAACGCTTGAGAGTTCAACTTTACAAAGGGTCCACCGCCAGGACTCTATCTTTGGCTAGTCATCTACGATAGCAGATGAACTCTTATCGGTACTCTCAGAGAGTGCCATGGAAATTAGATTATCAGAAGACCTGCGTTACGGTGCCTACAGAGGATCGACAAGCTTCCTACAGTGACTTCAGCTCCCAGATGCTGCTTTACGAGGCCTGCGCCTCTAAATTTTTTTTAATAATAATAAAATAAATATGTGATTAAATATTCAAGCAAAAGACTTAAATATAATATTTTTTAATAAATAATAGTTCATATTAAAATAATTTAATCTTGAAAGAACATTGAAAATCGAGTGTACATATATTATATTTTTATTGTATTAATGATATAATGTGCATTCAGGACCCTCAATATATTAAACTATTTTATCGCTACTGTACATATTTAAAGCCTTATATTATATTTATTTATATCTTGGTGAAAAGACAACGTGAATTTTGGTAAAAATGTTATAAACCAAATTTATAACAATTGACTTTCAGATAATTTTCGTCATATTTTCTTAAAGATCCAATAAACAACTAAATTAATAACTATATATTCTATCACCTCAATCGCTTGTTATTGATTTGATTTGATTTATATATTTTTTTTATACTCACAGGTGTTATAGAAATGTAATTTATTACTACACATCGATCATATCAAATTCTCGGAAGAATCAAACGCTTATAAACACAAAGCGATAAAATATAAATTGTACACGTTTTTTCATCTCCGCACAATCCGATAGAAAAATTACACACTGCGTGTTTTATAACGTTGTTCGATCGAAGCAATATCGTAAATCTTTTCACAGTTCGAATATATGCATATGCGAGTGATTGAGTCGTTTAGCAGCCAAATAGCGGAATCCTGATTAAATAATCGCCGTATAATTTAACGCGTCGAACATTTCACACTCTCGTTTGCCGAACAGAAGTTCGGAACCTTTTTTGTGTCGTGCGACCTCCGGAACGAGATTGTATGTGGGAGCCAGTGAAAGTGAAGCACGCCAAGGGAAAATTGCTGTAAAATTATGTATAAATGTTACAAACGAGCACGCGAGATGTTCTTCGAGAGCAAAGTTAATGAGTCCTTAAAACGTTTATGTAAATATTTTCACTTATCTAGGAACTAGATTAGGCGAGTAATGAGAGTAAAAGTGAGAATGACAAATACATATGAGAATGGGAAATATATCTAATACTATAGATGAGTTTGGAGCTTATCTCCCTGTATATATATATAGTCCTGAGCTTTATACTCTCACTAGTTCAGACCCACACCTTAGCATAGTTGAGATATCCATATCATAGAATCTGGTTTTACTACAATAGTGTTTTTGAACATTAATATCCTCCATTTTAGCTACGTGTCATATTGTGATTGATGTATTGTTTACATAATGCGATTTTTATATTAAATCAGTAATTGCTAAGTCAATAATAAATTATTATAGAAAATAAAGGTCAATTTTTGTAATCTTTATAAAAAAATAAAGGTCAATTTGCAAATATATAAATAGCTCGAAGTTTAAATACACAATCGATCTTTGTGCACATAAACGCTTCGCGTTTAATATCTTAACTTTTACTCGAACGATTTCCTGACCGTCAAACTCATAGTTTAATCGCCAATAAACGTCCCATTACTCGATGAATAATCTGTGAATTCGTCTTAGTATTCACTGCCTCTCAGAATATTTCACAAATACTCAGTGTCGCATTCCACCATGCGCCCTTAATTCCTTTTCAACGTAACACATAATACACAGGCAAAGATGCGGAAGCTGTTGAATGGAATTCCACGATTTTACTTTTTAAAGTTCATCCGTGAATAGTATTTAGAAGTTGACTTCTAAGGCCAGTCCTTAACCTTTTCATGCCACGAAGCGGTTGTGTGAAAATGGTTTTATCAATCACACCGCCAGAGGATTAAGTATGGCGTTAAGTGAAATAACCGGAAGAGTTAACTTGAAGGTTGTACGTGGAATGACCTGGGTCAACGGTTCGAAGTCAAATTTTCGAATGGCCATTGTGATGGACCACACACAAGCGCCGGTTCTCTTTTCTCCCTTATGGTAATGAACGCAGTATGGTAATCTTGACACACTTAACAGGTTTAATACACTCATAATTCTATACCATCGCTGTTAAGTGAGCTTCGGGCGGAGAGTGCGGGAATCGCTTTCGCAATAGCTGTCTACGGTATTTAAAAAAATTGTTAAAAATATTGATAATATGTATTTAAAATTTTAAAGATTTCTTGGTCATAAAAATATAGAACAAGACATAAATATTGCTACAACATGAATTACAAGAGTATGAACATGCAATATGAACTTTCTTTTTTAAAACGGACCACAAATTATCTTTTAAATTCAAGTTTAGTAACTGTGTAAATAAATTCAGTCCCTTTGAAGCAAACCTGTCAAGAATTGTTTTGTTTAGATCGTATGGTCACACGAATGTGAATATAAGCATGATTTATAATATATACATTCTACTGTCTATTTACATCAAACTAGAACTTTTCTAAACCCAAGACTGACCATATCATTCATTATTCCAAATACCTTTAGCCCAATATCAAAGTGTTTAGTCTTGGCGATATGCAAATAAAAATAGATACAAAATACAAAAAATAGTTATTTCTCTCGACTTTAACTAATATTATTTATTATTTTTTTATTATAGGCTGGCCTAAATATATTTTAAGAATAAAAACCTTTCCATTCTATGCAAATCTAGTAATATTGCGGATAATTGAATTTAAATACTGCTATTTTGATTAAACTGTAATTGAATATCTAATTAAAAAACTTTCCGTGAGAATCAATTTATTTTTTAACCATAAATGTAATTTAACCGCTACATTAATTCTCTTACATAATATTTTAGATCAACTGTGTTTGCCTGTTGAAACATAATAACCTTTAAATAACGGAAAGCTCGCTTATGTCTCACTCATAATAACTTCACGTCATAACAAATGGATCCTTTGATGATAACCGATCTGACGACTTATTAGATGGCAAACCGTCTGACACCCTGAAACATCTGTCAAGGGCACTGTCTCGCCTTCAACAGATTGACAAGTAATTATATCGCAAGTCTCGCTTTATTAACTGGTCAGCTTCTGAGAGCTTTGAGTTCATTTTAATCAGGAACGATCAACATTAAAAAAAGATATAATGCACACTTGTGTTGAATCTTGACCTACGCCTATTTGCATCAATATAGATACAAACCGCAAGTTCATATTGCATTATTTATAATTTGAGATGGAATTACCAGAGCTATTGGATATAAATAATAGTAAATTGCTTTGATGCAGACAGTAATGATATTATTATAATTTATTGTTGTACTGGCATTTAATGCATCTTTTTATAGTTTTATATTTTCACATTCAATATTTCATGTCCCTGCGCTATTTTTAGTCGGTTTTTAAGTATATTTAAAGAGCGGGTTAAATGTAAATTTGACGTTTTTAGCGACAAAGCAAGAGAAATTTTTTGACAAGCAAAACAATGAGACTGCGACATGTCAACAAAATTTATAGTTGGTTTGAATAAATAGCGTGTTTTTTAACCTATGCAAAGGTCAATGAGACATATAAAATTAGTACAAAAATCTATTTTTTCAGCTTGATAACAATGAATTGCACAAGTGAAATTCAAGTTAAGATTGAGATACAATTTTCAAATGGTTACTTTTGCGGTTTGGTTTGGGAATTTTAATACAGACTTGTGAATGAGTAAAAGTTTATTGATTTTTAACCACACTTTGATGTGATTCTGAAATTTGTTGAATTGGCGTTAATGGAATTTGTATCAGGTTGTTTATAGCGTTCATACAATAGCAATAAAGTTGTGGTTTGTAAAGTATTTTTTTTTTATTCGTGAAATCGAATATTATATGTATTATTTTAAAGCAATAGTTCCCAACATATTATAAGTTAAAAATCTCTTAAAAAAAAAATTATAAAGTCATTGCATAAACCTTAAAAAATTTTTGTTATACTGTTCATTCAAAATTTGGTTTGATTGTGAAATATTATGTTTTGATTTAAGAAAAGGAATATAATTTGTTCCAAATATTAGGTGATACAATAAAGAAACAAACAACAAATTACTTTTTAGAATAAAATTATGAGATACTAACATTTTTTTATTAGTATTGAAATTATTAAAAACTTCTGGTGTTTAATGACACTACATAATATTGTCTTTTGAAAATAATCTTTATCTTATCGAACACCTATATCAATTTCACAGTTTGATTCCAGTGAAAATTCAGTAAAAGTTAGAAATGTATATATTTTTATTGCAAAAGATAATACATAATTTTCCAGTAAATTAAGTTGATGATTTATTTTTTGCGGTATAAATATTGATATTTTTGTGCTAAAAAAAATAAGAAAAAAATGATCGAGCTAAAAATTTGGCAAATTGTTATTGTATCCATGATATTATAATATATTATATGATACAATATATCTAGTCTTTAAATGTATACAACAATTGTTTTTTGCAAATATTGGTTATAAAACAGCACGATTCATATAATTTTGTAATTATAGTATTGACACAAAACAACAAAAACTGAAACATGATGATTCTCGAGAATTTTCGATGAACTAGTTTCAAGATAAGTATAGGTGATGACATGTTGAATTGTTTTCTAGTAATTGAAACATTCGCCTATTACAAAGTCGTCGGATAAAGACGAGAAGTCACCATAATCGTGTATAAAATGGCATTCAGATTATGAAGCTAAAATCAATTTAACATTTTAAAAATAATTTACAAGTAAAGCTGATGAAATAAAAAAAATCTCGGACACTCGGACTAAACCAAAAATAAGAGAGCTTAATTTGAGAGGGTCATATTCTACGAAAGATATTAATTCTGCAGTATATATACACCGATTATTCATCTAAATATTAGATTATGTGTAATAAATAAAGATCTCAGGATAGAAAATGTTAACTGCACTTTTTATGGAATTTAAATATGTAATTTAAAGGAACAATAAGTCTAGCTACAAAGTCAAGTTATTGTATGATCTTGGTTTAAGCATTTTTTGTATTGAAAATGTTTTTGATAAAAAATAAACACATTGAATACCGCGACTTATTTGCGATTATTAGTGCAAAAAATATATATTAGCTAAAATTTTAAAATAAAATTTAAAATACAATGTTTTAATAATTGATTTTTGCTTTAACAATGATAGAATTAAAGTGTGGATCGCGTATCAATAAAATAAAAATAAACTTGTCTTAGTTGCTAATGAACGATTTAAGACAGGTTGAGATCATGGGCTAAATATTTGCATCAAAACATTTAAGATAAGTTAGGAATTGATGAATATGCGTAGGAAGGAAGACAGATGAACGATTCTTATCTATAGGGCTAAATAAATACATTAAAGTAAATAAACAGGCAAGGCAAGTTAAAATGACAAAACGCATAAATTTGTTCACACGGTAATTAATGTCTTAATCAACATCTAGGAAAGAATAAGGACAAATGTGATTTATATGGTCTTTTTAATATAAAAAATATAATTGCACTGAAGGCATAAAACATAACTGTACTTTAAATAATAATTACAATTTCTTGTCATAAATCACATAAATGTACATAAATAACATACCCACCATAAAGCTTTCTATTTTTTGTAAATACATAAATATCTTAAATTTATGAGTTTCTATTTCTTGCTAATTTATTAGCGCTGACACTAAATGTGTTTGTGCTAAGAATTCTATTTTATTTGTGACAATTGTTAAGCTTTCCATGTTATTGAAACTAATTCTACTATCCTCCATATACAGATAATTTTCCACGTGTAATGTCTTTAAACTAATCTATAGTTCATGCGAACTTTCATGCACTTTGTCCTACTCTACTTTATATATAATATGTACATTTGTATTAAAAAAGTACATATTAATGAGAATAGCATTTAATGCGATACATAGTGGAAGATTCTACATGTAATGAATTGTCGCAAATTAATTTCTCCCTAAATATAAATAGTATGTTCCTTCAAGTCAAATTATTAAATTAGACAGATTTGACGTGATGGTATTTATCGAATTTTTACAGGTATCTGAGCAATCCGTTCACGCGAAAATATCCCAGACCGCAAAAAGACCTTACGAGAGGTCCGGAAAACTACGTGAGGTCGGACGGTGGCCGAAAAGTAAGGCAAAAAACGAGTCGGTAATTACGCTTCGTTAACCAAAATTTGGCACGCGATCATTTTGATAAATTGATACGGATCATGTTACGCGGCTTCCTTTAAACGCTGCAATTATTTTTCGTAAATAAAAAAAACCGACAACAAACACGAACAAAAACGTATTAATAAACAATGTATCATTTTGTTTAATAAGTATTATCATAAATTGTATTTAAAACGATTTTATTTAATCTATTAATTAGAAAATAGTTTTAGTGTATTTTTATGAAATATGTTAAAACATGGGTTTAAATTGAAAAAAAATGATTAATTCTAAAAATTTGTTAAAGCGTTGACTATATTTTATACTGCAAGAAAAAAATAGAAAATAAATTTTGGAACCTTCCATCCACTTCTTAGTAATATTTTTTATTAAACCTCCGCTTTTTGTTTCCCAAATGCAATTCTAAATGTATTTGTATTTTGTTTAAATATTTTTTAAATATAAAAAGCCTGAAAAGCACTTTTTTAAGTGCTTTTCAGGCTTCATCGAAAATATTTTAATCGATCTTATAAAAAAGAAAGGCAATTCCAGTAAACGCGCAATTCATCTTTAATTGTTTAAATATTACGGAGATGAGAAGATGCAGAGAAATGGTTGATATCCTTTCATTCTCTAATAATGTAAAATATTATATCAGAATAATCACTTCACTTCTGATTTAAGATCTACATCTACAATTCTTTGAACTATACTACTATTTAGACCTCGCAGTTGGAGCTAACCAAATTAACATCGCCGAAACATTATATTTTAAGGCCAACAGTATCAAAGTCTAGAGAAATCACTTTCAAGCCATCATGAGTTATCAAAAAGCTGCGAGACGAATAATTCAACACATGTATAATTATTATAACGTAATCATAATGTATAATTTATTAATTTAAGATTAAATAAACGAGTATGTACAGCATTGAGATCGCATATTGTTTGAGATGCATCGCTCTTGACATTGCAATATAAAATTAAACACGAGAAAAACATAAATCTCTTAAGTAAATTCCTTTCATATTACAAATGACATTGTGACTTATGTATTATTAGGGCAAAGATACTGTGAATTGGAAATTGTAGTAATTTTAAATAAAAATGTAAGAAAGAATTCTTGCATTTTCATGTAATTACAGAACAAAGTTGCCTCAATTACTTGACTTCACTGTCTTTAATAAAACTAACCATGTTGAACATATTTGATGGATCAAATTCATAGCAGCATAGTGAGAATAGCAATCTTGAGTTGTAATTTATATTTTTAGTATTATTCAACTGAATGACAATAAGCTTTTATATCAGTATGCGCAAGTATTGCCTGTTAAATCAACAAATTAAATCTGTTGCATAGACAAAAACATAAAAAAAAAGTGTTAAACAGCCAGACTAATTTTGCTAATTATATTGTAATAAGGCAATAGCTTTTTTTGTATTAACTTAAAGTATATCTTGAACGTGTTGATGCTGAGTAAATTAAAAAAAATATTTGTTAACCCTTCGCGCTAACAACAATTTAATTAATTTCCGATTCAGAGTAATTGCAGTGGAATTTGAAAATTTAGGTCGTGAGAAAATGCTCTCTCGCTTCGTCATTAAATTTTTGCATATTGCGTTCTTGGTCATTAGAAATGTAACATTTACAAGTCATGCGAGATGCCCCGGCCCGGGGGCTCTCCCACGTCTGCCTGTAATTAGTACGTGCTTAACTAAAAATGCACACAATGCAGCAGATGAGCCCAATCTTCTTCGCTAAAGAATTTAACCTATACACGCAATGATCCAGAGATATAGGCAAAAACAAACCACTACAATCTAGTTACTCAGAAATTTATAAACAAGGTATATTCAGAAAGTATTTTGAGATTGACTTATAATAAATTAAAAAAACCACATGGTCAAAATTTGATACAATTGTCATATAAGTAATTCCAATGCAGACAAATCGCGTAGTCAACCGTTTTCAATAAAAAATTGATTTTATTTAAGTTTACTCATAAAATATATATCATAAATAGTTGGAAGATTATATATTATAGTACATATTCTGTTTGTTGTTGGCAACGATAAATTATGCAATATTTTATAAAATGATTATAATAATAATGCATCGCGCGAGATGCAAATGATCTCGTTTTTACAGCATCACTGGAGTGGGTGGAAAGAAGAAAACTCCTCCTGTTCGGGTCGCCGACCTCGCCAAAGGCTTATTCTCTTCAGTTTGTTTACAAACAACAAGAGTGGGTCATTAAAGGAACCGCTTGGTAAGCAACATATAATATCACTAACAAGCGAATAAATTAAGATGATTATGGATTATATTTGAGATACACAGGTATCAAAAAAATATATGAATTTCTACAAGTATAATATAATAAAGTTTTGAGTGCATCAAATTAATTTTATTATAATAAACATTTACTATGTAAATGTTGAAGAATAGTGAATAAAATATATTTTTGTTATTTTATACGTTTATGTATAAACTTATCTTATTGCATTGTGATATGAAAGGTATTTGCGTGAAAATGTTTGCATTGAGCATCACTTGAAGGTATAAACAATACATTGTAATAATGACAATGCATTCAAATGCCATTGCGAATAGGATATTCAATATCTTATAAGCAGCAAAAGCAACAATTCTTAATAATGTAAATATTTCAATGCAAAATTGCGTTCACCGTTAGTTTATATGAATTTCAAATAGTGCTTTGCAACGGAATATATCATTTTAACAATTTGAAAATGTATAGCTACTGAAATAATTTTTAGAATTAAAATTTTATGTAGCAGAAAATATGTTGCAACAATGGCTAATTTTTATATTTATTTGTACCATAGAAAAGGTTAACTCGTATCTATTAATCTTTATTTAAGAGATAATATTACGATGTAAAAAAATATAAAAAAATGACAATTTTGTTATGAGACACAATCATTGTTTTGCCAGGGCTCATTATTTATAAAACACAAACAATAATAGCATTAATTTAAAACCTTGTGGCATTACTTCATAAATATTGTTTCATATTAAATAAACTAAGAATCTTTGATACATCAATTATTATAATATTAATAAAAAATATCTACAAAAAACTATTTATAAATATTTTTGTTTTCCTGCTCAAAGATACACATAAAGACGCAGGCAGGAGGACAACATCCGATCAAATAAGATTATTCAACGCAGCTCTCCTACTTTCGCTTGGAAGCTTGGAACAGTTATCTCGCTCCTGTATGGATAATAATTTCAGTAATCCACCTTGATGTAAAGAGTTTTTTTATGGTGGTTAATTTTCAATAACGCAATCTCCCCCACGTTATATTATCTGATCCAGTTAGTAGCGAAATGACCGTGGCCATGGCGAACGTGACCGCCTGTGTTGTATTGTAATGCAATTCCGTTCGAAATTGTTGCCCAGATGCAATCGTCTCTGAAGCTCGGAGCTTTACAATTACGAAAAAAGCACGAGCGCCGTAATAACAATCATATCTTGGTCGCCTTGAGGAAAAGCCGCGCATCGTTTATTGGTGGAAAGCCTCCGAGCCAATAAATAAGCTCTGACATCGAATTATCGTCGCGGACGGCTCGTAATGAAAAGTCAACTTTTCATAGCAACCGGCGGCGGTGTTTATGGTAAAAAGACGCTTTTGTGTTTACAGCATGAATAGTGATTGATAAAGGAGGGAAAATCAAATTATACCATCCTAGACCCCTACAGCAAATATCAATTTATTCACATGATATACAGTTCATATTCTTAAATATAATATGTCGTCTTAATTCATTATTTGAGAATATTCTAACATTTTTACTACAAATACTGGTTTTTAAAGCGATTTCAATAAAAAAAAACTACGAAACAAATTTTAATTAATTAAATATACACTAAATATATTACAAATGATCATAGAAATGCAAGTATTGTGTCAAAGAAAAATGTTAAAAAACAATAAAATTTGCATGGAAGTGACAATATAAAATTAACGCTTTATAAAAAACGATATTTTATAAAAAAAACCTATGATATCTGCTTGCAATTTTAATCCTATAATTCTGAAAAAAAGTACTGCTCAACTATGTATTTATAATTTAATAATACAAAAATATTTTCTTACGCTTTAATTAAATATCGATGCTACAAAGCTATCAGACGATTTCGAAAGATTACTTACTATTAAGCTGTTTCTAAAGTGACTATCTATGTTATACATTATATAACGGCCTAATTTAATGCTTAGTTTCTATATGGCTCCTATCAATGTATTTAAAAAGCAAGAGTTTAACTCGATCGACTGTTTTAGAAGCTAAAGACACGAGCAATTCTGATTTTTATTATTATTTATGTAACATAAATACCAATATAACACACCGTATTACAAAGTAATATAATCTAAAAATTCAAGTATCAGTCTGCCCTTAATGCTTGATAAATTACTTATAGTCACATTATTTTCATACATTCACTGCAATGGAAGCCACATCGTTGTAATTTAACCCATCCTTTTATATCTTATTATGCATGGTCACCTATTCTTTCGTTCAACAGACTATGAAGCCAGGCATGCGCCATAATTAGTAGCTCTCCTGATCCACATCCATCTTCATACAAAACCCGCCGGCACGCGTCCTTTGTGCTCGAACCATTGCTGCGTTTCACTCAATTATTTATTATTCTCTTCCAACTAGCTCACTATCAATCCTCTCTTTCAAAGCGTCGTGGCTGCCATTTCGACCCCTCCGAGACTCAATCACTATCCAGATTTTGAAAAGCAATATAATTTTATGAATGCATTCAACGGGCTCGTTTCAGGGAAGCAAACGCTTATCAACGCTAATGGCTGTTATGAAACATGCTCATAGTTACTTCATGACTGCGGTTATCCATTATGGAATCATGTTATGACCTTAAAGTATTTTGTTTTGTATTTACAGTGTAGGTCAATTAAAAAATGTAAATGCTCCTAAATGTCTTCCCAAAACATTTTAAATATATAATGAGGCACAAGTATTTTTTAGGTCTGAAAATATATCTGATCTTGTAAATTAAATGACAATAAAAATATCAGATTAGAAAGAACAAAATTTTTATACATAATTCACAGACAATATAACTAACGCAGCGTTATATTAGTAAAAAAGAACCACACAAAAAAATTGCCATAAGATATTTCGTAAATCGTTCTTAAACACTTTCTTTGAAAAATTATTAGGTACGAAATTGCGACTCATATAAAGAAACTTTAATTAAAATATTAGCACACATTTTAGTGGTAGATATATATTATTTTGTATTTACTTTTGTCAGGTGTATAATTATTTTTAGGTGTTATCCTATCACGATATTTTATGTACTGATACTATAATTTCAAGCTACTCAGAACTAATCTCGAATGTTCACCGGTTACTTGTTTGAGGCTATTGGCGAATATCGAGAGATCGCGGTTAAACCGTTAATTTTTAAGCGTAAGTATTCTTTTATGGTCTCGTAACCGTTGTCCGTGTCGGTTGAATTTATTGTCGAAGGTAGTTGGAAGGTGGATAATGAACTACCATGGTAGCCAGGAGTGCCAGAGCGTGGGAACACAAGAGGGGCACGCAACAAACACACGCCCAAATAACCATAGCCACGAGCGAAGTTTTTTATGCCCTTTTGTCTTTACTTTTTTCCTTTTCTCCTCAAAGAGGTTCAACTTGGCCAGAGCGTGCGGAGGCGCGTGTGCAAGTCATATGAACCCGCTTACGACTGAAAAACGTTAAATTATATTTTTTCTGATAGACTTAGGATATTTAAGAAGAGCAAAAATATCCAACAAGATATTATAAAATCTATGCTATTAAAAATCAATGAAAATATGTTACCATATTTTTAGATTAATTTATTACTTAAATAGATAAATTGTAAGGGTCACTTTATAAATAAATTTCGAGCCTAATATTTCTATCATAACTAGTATTTATTATTTATTTTAGTCAATGATATTAATTGTTTGTTGATTTTGAAAGTGAGGCAAGTCCACTTAAAATAAAATAATTTTATTAAAAATTGAAAAGCGTGCTATGTTAATTAGTTTGTTGAAATATTTTGGAGTCTTATGCCTCCACTACACTCTCTGGAAGTTGTCCGAACCGAGCCTACACTGAAGTTGGCCGAGATCTACGACCCACACTGTCGCGGATCTCATATGCCCTCGCGTTTCGCAACGTGGATGACGTTCGGACGGCGGCTGCTGTCACGTACAGCTGGCATATTTGCGCGCGATCGAAGAAAGTGCCAGATAATCGCAATTTTTAAATTGTCATATTATTAAAATTACGCTACTGATAATTATAAAAGTTTGTGTGGGCACTCACCAATACAATATCAATGAAAACTTTTCGGTCATAAATATTCAATTTACGCCAAATCTTTTTCGGCTTTTGCAAAATTCCATAAGACATAAAAATGATACTTCAAAATACAAACCCCACATGTGTGACTATCCTAGAATTTGTCGCCATCGATTCTAAATAAGAATTTGTTATGGTGTGACATATATATATAAACCAATATAGGAAAATACATAAGGATATTCGAAACGATTTTTTTAACAAAATCAAGTATCACTAATTATTTTTTAATTATTTAATTTTATATGAAAAATAATATAATAACGATATCTGTTAGAATAATATACTATCAAAAATATAATTAATCCCTTTTGGTGCCCTAAAATATTCAGAAATGACAGTAAGAGGCTGTTGAAGATCGAGTTTGACGATGCAGCGCTGGTCATGCGTGTTAACCATAGGACGCCTACGCGCATACTGAAATTGAAGCGAGTTACTCGTTCTATTTCAGTTTACGAACCATCATATCATTATCTCTCTCACTCTCGTCACTTAACACGCGAGAGAGCGAAAGGAGAAGTATCTCACCGCTCGCGCTCGAAAGAACAGCTCCGACTTCGGTCCCTTTGACTCGAAAAATATGCCGACAATGTTCGGAAGTGCTCGAAGCTGGCCAAGTCGACTGAATTACCCCTACTTTATCTTCCGTTCTCGGTAGCCTCGAACAACTTCTGAGAGATTTTAGAGCAGGCAGAACCGAACTAGACCGAAGTAACCCACTATATTCTCCGTCCTTGGCCAACCTTGGCCATCTTCCAGAGAGTGTAGTGCAGGCATTACAGATTAATGGTTTTACACAATAGTGTGCTAAGAGAAGAATGCAACAGAGAAATTACGGGGGAACGCAAAGAACTTGCAGTTTTAAATATTATTTAGATACCAAAGAAGCCAAATTTTTAGTATGCAAAATATTTTTTTAGACACATTTAAAATATCTGTAGAACGGAAGGTTCTTCCAGGAAAACAAGTGAGGAAGAAGTAAAACGCGTGAAGGAACACATTGAGAGTTTTCCTCAATCAGAAAGCCATTATACAAGGTCTCACAATACAAATAGAAAGTATTAAAACTTTGAATTGAATATAATAAAAATGTATAATTTGTACGTTGATAAATGTGAGGAGAATAACACTAGTTATGTTAAGGAGAAAATTTATGAAAATATTTTTAACAAAGAATTTAATTTTCACTTTGATCATCCACGTAAAGAAACGTGTGATTCGCTCAATATGCAAATAAAAATGTCACGTAATATTGAAGAAACAACATGAACTTTATTTAAAATATGCCGAACTAGTAAGAAAAGGCTTACAAGAAGATAAAATCTCAGAAAACCCAGGAAACTATTTTGTTCTTACGTTTGATTTGCAAAAAGCACTACTTAAACTCTTGAAAACAAGAAGTTAACATTTTTATAAAATAATTGCTTTCGAAAGTGAGATAAGTCCATTGGGCCCTATTAAAAACATGTTTTTGTTCAAATAACGCGAATATAATTAATGCAGATGAAATTTTTATGAAAAAAGACCGTAAAAAATATAAAATAAGTCTATTATTGCTTACTAATATTTATAAATCAGTTCAAACGCAAACTATCAATAACATAATATAGACTTGCCCCACTTATTGGTCATTTTTTTATTCCATTAGCATAAAATATTTAAGGCTTTAATGCAAAATATTCTATTCGAGGTTTTGGGAAATTAATTAATTAATACTTTTTTTAATAAAACTTTTGAATTAAGTTTATGGTTGTATTAATAATAAATATAACTATATTTATATTATATTTATAGCATATTTAAAAAAACAGCGATTTAGGGTTAAACACAAGTAAAAGTAACTATACAAATGTCTAATTTTATTGTGAATTTTTATATATACGTGTAGTATATGAAATATCTTAAGACTGATATGTACTTAAGTATAAGTATTCTGATTCATACAATAAAAATGCTTATACATTTCCACACCATATGGACTCTTCGAAATTGCCATGAATTAAACACCAGGTAACTCTGATGGTATATCAAAAATTCATTCAACATTTTTTATAGCATCCAAGAGGGCACTTCCCATGATTATTATTTTCGAATCCCTTTCAGGGCATTTAATAATAACACATACGACGAAACGATATATTAAGCCCTACTATAATTATTTTAGGGTCAGAAGTATTCCAACAATGGGATGTTGTATATTATTATAAAACGGACAAAAAGCTCTACCTTTTTAGAGAGCTTCTCTTTATATATATATATTTTTTAGTTTAATATATAAATGAGATATTTGATCACCCCATTTATGGGTCACTTAGATAAAAAACATAATGTAATAAAGGGTGGCAAAGGGGTTTTTTATGGTAGGCTTTTAATACTTATGTTAATTCAGGAATTTTGAACGTTTAATTTTGGGCAATAAATTTTATTTTTTAAAAAGTAGCTACTTTCTCTTCTAATTATTAGGTGTAAATTTTGTCCATAATTTGAAACATCTGCCAAGCGAACGAATGAGCTTTCACGAAATTTCGAAAGCAATCGAAGGTCGGTTCAGATGATATTGAAGAAGAAAAAACACTTTTAACGATCCATTAATGTTATCGTATTCCGAAATTATTACAGATAAAGTGGAGTGGTAAATGTTGCATTAATTGCGCTCAAGCGGGTAATTGCTTCATATAATTTATTATCAAATTAACGCCGAATTACTCAAGTATATATTTATTTATACCTTCCCATCAACGCGCAAGACGTTAATGTGTAGAGCTTATTATAGTGGCAATGATTTTGCTTATATTATATATCAGGATTTAATATTTTTTAAATTGATACTATAGCTATAAAACCGCAATATTTTTATGTCGGATATTTAACTTCACAACATGTAATGTTATATACATATTTTTAACTATCTATTATGTTTAAAATATAATCTCATTAAAATTCAATGTTCATTGCATAATATGCGCGTGAATAATCATGAGAAAAGCTTTCATATCGAGCTAAGATGAAAGAAAACGTCTATAAGCTGGGAAAACTGATTGACCTTTAGTCACAAGTATCGCTTTCGTTCATGAGAATCTACTATGAGGAAGACAATTGTCCTATGTGAGAAAAGGCTGCGATCTACATTGTCTCGTCTCAGCAGACAATAAGCTTTTCATTGTAGCAACAGAAGGCAATAACCTTCGTTTGAACACTCGCTAATTGATGAATGTCGTTCGTGACAGTGAAAATTTATGCGTGTAAAATAAAATTATGGATTTTTTGATATTTTTTTCACAACTCTGATGAGATGAGAACATCGAACGTCGTTGAGAACTTTGCAAAAACGTTGACGTGCATGTTGCATTCAATACGGCAACAAAAAATAACTTTACAGTTATATGTAAGATGATATATCTCATAGTTAGTTAGAAATAAAATCGCCTTGTTAGTAGTAAGAATCAATCAAATTGTGTGTAAAAAACTGACGTGGAATATATATTTTAAAATAGCAACCTTATTATTTAATACACCATAAAACGTTAAATTTAAAAATAATTCTTATATATACATATTTTTAAATGATTATATAATTAATATTTTTTACAAATATAATACTATTCTCTAATTATATGCCCCAGAATTAATAATGCTATTCAAAGAAAAATAAATTTTATATTAGCATCTCTTTGCTTGCGCAATATTTTAAATAATTTAGATTAATTATTAGCGTCTTAAAAAATACTATAATGCGAGAAAAACAGGAAGACAAATTCTGTATTATATAAATAGCTTTATTGGATAACATTTTATATGTTCTATAAGCCAGTGTTTATCAACCCTTTTGCACCTGCAGAGCACTGAAAATAAGAAAAACATTTTGCGGACCACTATCACAGAACTATGGAATATTAATTATATGTATAGTACGTGTATTATTAATTCTTTTTTTCCATAAAGAAATTATTTATCCATATATTACCTATACGAGGATTTTCATTATCGGAGTAATAATGATTATTGTTTTGAATTAAGGCCTTCTAATTAAAATAACGAACAATACTTAAAAGATTTTATAGCGTAATTTGACAGAGTTACGTAAAATGTGAGGATAGTTTAATTCCAAGAGCTAAACCAAACTGCATTTTTTTTATTTTTTGGATTTTGCAGCACATACCTAAATATTGACACACTTATTTTTCCTTGTTTCTTTTAAACATGATGTACTATTTTCGGTATTTTCGCTATTCTCCTTTGACTATTATAATTATTAAATAATGTTACAGGTTTTTCTGTTTATTTTTCTTTATTTTAATTTTGTAGGGTTTAAAATTTTTCAACACAATAAATAGAATTTCTTGGAATTTTTAGCATAAGATTTTAAAATGGACGCAAAATATTGGCGGATTAATTGAGAAATACTGCTATAGATTATTTTTATATGTAATAATCCACTAATAATTTATTTAGCATTTAGCAATCAATCAAAGTATGCTACTTAATTAAACAAATTTAATAAACATATCTTTTTCTATAAATGTTAACAAATGTAACTAAATACAATTATTTGATATACAAACATTGAGAATCCAATAGATCGAAAGTGTAAACAGGTAATTTTTAACTTTTAATAGTGAAAAATGTATGTAATTAGACTAAAAAAAGCCATACATATATTTATGAGCTATACAAAATTATAAAAACAATATACTATCTATTGCGTTTATAAATAATTGTGTGATTATAGCGTGTCCATTTAATTTCTTAATTATTTTCAAGACGATGTTAAAAAATCCATTAAAATGCAGATGCAAGTTATGATAAGAATTGTAGAATGACCGAATAATAGTAGATGAATTAAAAATCAATATTGAAATGATTAACAAAAAATTATATAAAGATCTGGAAAAACAATACAAAAAGAAAATAGTTTATGTTAAATTATTGCATATTTTGCATTTTTTTTACAGAGAGAAACGATGTAAGGATGTAGATAATACTAATTAAGTAATAAGTGTAATTAAGTTAATGGAGACAAATTATAGTTCATAAAAAACATGTTTTTTTTATGAATATCACTATTTTGTATTTTTGAGTTTTTCTAAAATTAAATTATATTATTTTAAATTAAAAATAATTCTTAAAATACACTTGAAAATCCCTAATTAATATTAGGGATTAAAAAAGGTAAAAACTAAATTCTTTATTTTGGTTTTATATATAATAATTTAATTAAACTAAGCTTGATAACGGGATTAAGCATACGTTTACAATAAACCATGATATATCCGAAACTAAAATCAAAACTTTTCGTTTGCATGTTTAAAATCGTATTAGAATTTTTTTAAGGATTTGTATAGTTCTCTTTGATTGCGTACTATTGTTATGAAAATTTTTTTTAATGAAAATCAGCTAATGAGGCTATTTTTGGACAGTGCTACTTTAGTGACAACGGTGTTGTTAAATTTTAATCAGATATATTTTTAAGATTACTTACAAATTTAAGAGTATATTTTTTTTAAATAAAATGTTTTAAAAAAGTGATAGAAATGTGGCAAAGTTATGCATTTTTACCTAAAATTAGAATAGAACTGATATACATATTTTCAGGAAGTAATTGCAGAAAGTTTCTTAAGATAATTTGCCAATTATATTGGCCATGAAAGCTTTTCAACTATGTTTTTAGCGGATCTGTCAGTAAAGAAATTACTTTCGGTATGAATTAAAAGTGAACCAGACAGTTTTTTTTATCTTACTCGTAAAAGTTAAAAATTATGATAGCATCGATATATAATATTTTTATATCCGCGTATTTTATTTTTACATTTTATTATCCAGTAACATCGACGAGCGGTAACAGCATAAGCCCGTAAATAGTATCTAAGTTATTTCATATGCGGCGATAGACGAAAAGCTTGATATAAATCGCACGTTCTGGTTTATATAGAGGCGGGGGAATAAGTGAGCCAAACACGATCTGTGCATTAAATTAGTGCATTCCTTTAATCCGCAAGAGTACCTAGGCTTGGTTGGAAAAGTTGAAAATGGGATACACAATATATAGATAGGCGAATGGTAATGTATGGTAAATTGACGCCGCAGGCCTAGCCTGATTCTCAGGCAGGCATCGCGAAGCAAATTTATGATTGAGCAGATTGCCGGTCAAATGGCCGCGTTAAAGTTCACGTTTCGTCTCTGGCGAAGACGACGGCCGTGACTTGCAGCATCCGTCGTCCAATAGAGGGGTCTCGATCATCTCGAGATGTCTTATCTGACGCGCCGGTGCCAATTATTTCGGCTAATGATGCAACACGGCGACGGTGACCCGACACACTGTCACGGTCGAACACGAGACCGTGATTGCTGTAGTTCAGGCGTGGCGAACGTAAGACATGCGTGCCATTAGTGACACGCAATAGAACTCTTCTAGACTAAATAAACATACAAGTAAAAATAAAGCGATTTTATCAGACCTAAATCGTATCAACTTTGTGCATGCAGTGTATGTTTAAAATGGCCGTGTTAGTTATTAGTCTATTTTTTTTATTTATGATAATAATATTATAAACAGGCAGACTGGTATTAGGAAGAAGTGCCGTTTATAATCAATAGAAAAGCCTTAACCATGTCAATAAAAAATTGAAGCTTAGAATCAGTATCAGATATGTGCGTTCTCTCAAATGAAGAGCAAATGAGCAGCTATAATTAAACTGTTTCTTATCATCACACATTTGAAATTTGCACAGCACTTCAAATATAAATGTGTTACAATAGAACATATATTTGTGGCGATCGACACATGTCACACGGACGAAAAAAATAGAATTTCAATGGTGCAGTGAGCTGGCGAGAATGATTTTTAAATATAAATTTCAATAATTCATTCGAATCTTCGAATTTTATTTCTAAAAAAATCGTCTAAATAACGAATTCATATATAGATTGATTAAAATAATTGAGTTTTGTTTTTACGTTAAAGCATTAAAAATTACTTTAAAGCACGAGTTATAACAATGTTGGTTGAGTGAAAAATATCTTTAAATATAACATGTTACGGTCGTAAATAATATTTTAGTGTAGTTATAAAACAACAGTAAAATAATACGGTTATGAATATGATATAAAATTGCAAAAAACATTCTCAACTTTGTATCTGCTATTATATAAATTAATTTTCGATTCATATTGATTTGCACGTCAGGTTTACCGATTTTATTGCGCAAACATAAAATACAAACAAATTTAACGCATGATTCAATTCACAAACGGTACGCCGCGACCCCTGAACCAGAAAAGCAATCATTGTGCTTTTCGATCCGGAAACGGTTCCGAACAAAGAACAAGAAGCAACCGATAGATGTTCTATTATTGTTTTTCATCTCAATCGACCGATCACGATCCGCGAAACAATGGATTTTCTTAAAAATCAGAAGGTCTAAAATTACAACCTAGCGCCTTTTCAACTATCGATTAATCACAGAACGCGCATCTAGGCGCCATCTAGACCAATCTGATGCCAAGATCTTTACGCAGTGTTTCTCTCACGACATTCACTGCTACGTTTGAATACGTAGGTATGGGTATATCCCTTTGGGCTATCACGATCTTTGAACGCTGTTGAACGCCAGCCGACAAATGATCTCAATAACGGCTTCTTAGAAGGGTGACACTCAAGAGAAGGATCTACTTACATTGCCCAAGACTCCGCTGTAAGGCTGAATGCGAGGTGGAAGACCAGGTCCAGTCTGGGAAGGACTCGTGGTGTCCACAGGCGAATCGTCGGAAGGTAACGTCTCATTACCACTGTCCGCGGCGCCCATCCTGGTCTTTACATCATCTGAAACAAACGAGATGGTAAGATACGGATTCTCGGTATTTATTAGAGTTTCAGTAATCGAAACTTTCACTTTAATAAATACTAAAGATTTTCTGGATCGAGATTCTATTTGTTATACATATGTAATACATAATTATATTATATAAATTTTAGATCTATTTTGTAATTTCTATTCAAAATTATTTTCTGTGCATTTTTAAATTATCATACATTAAATAATCAAGATAATTTCAGAAACTAGTAACTTTATAGATATACGTATATATTCAAACAGTGATTCTATATTATAATGAACATAACATTCAATATTTAAAAATATCATAGATGATCTTAATGGCACAATTTCCAACTATTTCATTGTTAAGTTTTGTTTATAATATTAGTAGTTTATTATTAAAATGAGATTTTAAAAATATTTCATATACTAAAAATTTTGAAATTTTTGTGGCAGTCCTTTTTAAGCAGCAATTAATATAAATCTCAGTGATGAGATGTCATGGTTTTGAAGATGTATCTCGCAGCGTGATGCCAGTTTTAAAAACTAATCATATTTCTCTATTTGTATCGCGGATTCTCAATTTTTTGTAATATTATTTTGATTTTGAATAAAATACAATTGCCATCCACTGAGATTTTTTTTAAATTATTTTCTAAATAAAAATCTAGCTCTAGTTTTTAATAACATAATATTGTATTATTTATACAGCCAGTGCCAGAATTCAGTTATATCATTTTTACACTTTTGACTGTAGGAATAATGGATGATACAGTGCCGAAATATAACTTTAGAACAAAATAAGCTTGCAGAATGACTTGACCCATATAAGTAAATGATTGAAATTGAATAAACTAACAATTAGCAAAAAAAAACTAAAATTATAATATATAATGATAATTTAAATATCACAATCACTGTAAATAACTTTCCAATTATAAAAAGTGATTTATTTATTACACTTATTATGCACATATTCATAGTCATCAAACATATGTCTTGCGTTTGGGGATTTGCAACTAAATGTTAATTAAAACCACTTGAGATTATTTAAAATACGGATATAAAAAAATGCTAGAGAGAAATTATATTTTAAATATTAAACTAAAATTTAGAAAACAGCTGTCGATGATTTACACATCCCTTATGTATTTTCTGTGAAATTCGGCACAAATTCTTTAGTATATATTGCATTTAAATACTATATTGATTTTCCAAAATCGACTAAGAATAATTACAAAGAAATATTAATAATAAATATTTTTAATGAATTTATGCAACTTACGTAAAATAAAATTAATTCAAGAAATAACACCTATAATATATTATTAAACAATTTTTATTTTAATTTTCCTTTTACTATGCTTCTTATTTTTTACTTGTTCTTTTAAAATTTAATAATAGATAAAAGTGTAAGTTATTTTTTCTAAATGTATACGTAATATATGTATAATGTTAATGTATCTAATTTATACCGCAGAATTAGTTATTTCTACTCATAATAAAAAAATCGTCAATAGCAAGAAAACTATACAAATGTATAAATCATGTTATTGAATATTTGTAACAAAAGGTTTTTATTAAATAAAACCAATATAAATGTTAAATAAGTATATATCTTAATAAAAAAAAAATTACAGAAATATTATTTGTATATATCACAAAAATAAAAAATAAAATAAATTCGTAGCCATAATAATTAAGAACTACAAACTTAGCCATTTATTGATATTAAATATCATATTTTTTTTATCAAATTCGTCTATAAATTAGAATTTTTACAAAAAATAAGAATTAAACTAACAAAGCAAGATTTAATATTGAAAAACTTATAATTGTAATTTTTAGCAATTTGTATTAAAAAAATTAACCCACAGTTTTTATTTTTCATATAAAAGTTTTTTACAAGATTGAGAATACAAGAAATAATTACAATTTTTATTTTAAAAGCATTTTCTATTTCACAGAAGAGCTTAAGTTTGCAAGAGTTGGTAAACGTAATATATAGTTTAAGATTTTTTCTTCCTGATATATTTAAAAAAATTAAAAATGCTTTATTATATATAATTTAGAGACAAATTGTTATATTTTTTTAAATGTTCAAGAAATTAAGAAATCTTATGTGTTTAGTATTATTTTTTTTTTAGACCAAATAGACACAATAAAATAGAAAATTCATTCCATTAAAGCGGACTAACACACTCAATAAGAATAAAAGGAAAACCCAGGAAGCAAATCTTCATACATATTCATTTTCTTAAGAAATATTTGACTGAAACTATATATGATGAAGTTAAAAAAACTAATATTTTTATTATTGACGATTTGTTTTAAATAAAATCAAGAATATTCATTGCGTACTATTTTCTCGAATACAGAAAAAATAACCATACTAAGTATGTATAAAAAATTTCATATAGAAAGATACAAATAAAAAATTTTAAAATTATTTGTAAAGGTTGTTCAATTTTAACAAAATTTAGAATTATTTTTAAATAAAATTTAGGATTGGAGAAATAATATAAAAATGATATTTTTTAAATAAATATCATAATAAATAATATTTTAGTATGTATACATATATTTGTCGTTTTATTTGCTTAATTGATTAAAAATAAGGGCTGTAAATTTCTGTGAAAAGAAACAGTGAATATTATTAGACCCGTTACAGTACTTTGGTAATAGTAAAATCTAGTGTATGTCAAACAATTATTAAAAATACTAATAAATATTATAATACCTTAGATAACATTTTCATAAATAATTGTGAAAGAATTAATGTAAAAATTACATCATATTCTGGAATATATTATATATTGTATACATATTTCAATCTCAAAAAAAACTCAAGCTGCTCTTTTGTCAACTCTCAATTCACAAAATAGTATGAGAATCACTGACGATGAAGTCGTTACACGAAACCAACCCATTAACTTGATCTTGATACCGCTTAACCTTTGTCTAAATGCGCTTTTTTAGAAGAGCCCTTCAGACATGAGTTACGAGCCCAGCTTCCACGCCAACCAGTTTCGAAATATTAAAATTAATTTGAAACCTGAAAGAGCAGCTCGTATGTCATCATAATTAATTATTACGAATTACATTCCAAAGTGACAAACGCATTCATCGTTTTGTGCAATTAATCAAATGAAGGGTTTCGTCAGAATTTCAAAGGTCATTGCATACCATAGTTTAACGTAACATCTTAAATCGTATCGTCGAACTTATGAAAGATTTATTTTCGGTGTTGTCACACGTTCAATTTATATTACATAAATTAAATCTCGAGCTTTTTGATCGTACTTCAAAGTCGCTCAGGTAACAAATCGCACAAGATTACAAAGAGGGAAAAGCGGCGGTGTTTCCATGCTTTGCCCGCGGGGTCATCAATTTGGAGGGCTTTGAAATAAGTGGACCCTGCGTATCGGATTATCTCAATAAATTAGCGTCTCTCGTGAGGTTGCAAGAGGGCCGACGACAAAGAGGCGTCGTTTGTCGCCATGTTTGTACCGCACAGACACAATAATGGATTTGTAACGGTTCGCAAAAGTATGCACATTTAGTTGGGACATATAACAAAGATCTTCATAAATACGTTTATATCGATCTTAGGTAAAGAGAGCTCAACTTTTGATTAATGAAAATGACATACAGAAAAGTAAAGGGATTTCTCTTAAAATTATTGGACTGGAGCTTCATCAAAAATAAATAAATTTATAATAAATATAACATATAGGCGGTAATCAATCCAATATCTAGCAGCTTTTGCTCAGTAAACTAAATATCATGAATATTAAAGTATACTGTAAATTAAATAAAATTGCAATATACATTGTGAAAGACTGTACGGTGCTACATAACCACAATAAGTGGTACTAGTGTGTTTGAATGGTTTCTATCTACAAAGATTGATATGAAGATGTTAAAGTTTACGGTACAACCGAGCGTGGATCGATCTTTGCTATAAAGCTCGTGAAATTGTAAAAAAATATGGTAGATGATTTTAAAATCTATTCAGAGATGATTTATCAAATATATATATTATACAAATATTTAGAATAGATAAAGATTTATAAAAATAATAGTAAAGGGATATTGTTGGAGTACTGAACAATAACATTAAATATTTTTGTATAGGGGAAAAATCAGATAGCTACCATAATGAAAGCAGTTTCTTTAAACTAACTGATATAAATAAAGTAAATGAAATTATGTTACATAAATTGTAATTCTCTTTATTGTGGTTTTCCGGAAATTAAATTGGCACAACTCGTATGTGAGAGGTAATTCATATAACGACTACTTTTTCATTAAAAATATCCTGATTTCGAATGGCTTAATTTATCTTATGTCCAATCATAATAAAGTAAAAATAAAAATATATAATATTACAAATTGTCAAAAAATATACATGCGTTTTAAAAAAAACTACAATTAAAAATATGTATATATGTCAAGTTCACAAAATAATATTTGCAATCAATAATACTATGTATGATTTTTTAGTCATATATTATTTTTTATTTTCTATGGTTATATTAAACATATTAAATCCAAATATTATTTTAATACCTTTCCATTGAAAAAAATATAAAAAGTAAATTATGGCACGTAGCAATTATTTATTAAGCAGATACTTTTACTTTGTTGATCAGAAAATTAAGCAATTAATTAACGAATTTTGTCAACGGCAATTGGAGCGTAACGGGACGCTTTGAAATAGAAAGTGTTGCCAGGCGGTCGTTTCTTCTGCTGGCGATAACATAAAGGCACGCGATGATGGTTCACTACTCTTTTTTCCCGACTGGAAAAAGCCGACTCTCCGTGTGAGGTCTTCTGATCTAAGAAGTATGCGTTTTACCGCTCCACCCATTGCCAAGACAGTTCTGCACTCGGATAAGTCGGCCGCCAGGTGATTGATGGCGTCAACTGTGTCGATCTATCAAAAAAAAATGTAGACAATATGTCGAGAGGTATTTTAGAGATGCAGACAAAAAAGAAACCGACAGGTAGGGGCGCGGTTTCGGGATGACATTCAAAGGTGCGGTGACGTTTTGCGATGCCAGATAAGTAATTTATGGCGAAGTATTAAAAAGATGCATCAAAGATAAAGATAAATTGCTACTAAAAAACTAGAATGTATCATTATTAAATATCACAAAAAGTTTAATTTAATGTGAATTATCAATTATTTAAGTGTAATAGTATATAGTAATAGAAAGTTAGCAAAACAAATAAACGACTCTCGACTTCTTTTACTAAAAATACAACACTTTACTTCATCTAATTTAAGTGGACAATAAAATTTATTTTGTCATTTTATCATGTGTGTACATATAAGTTTCGATCTATTTTTTGCTATACTCGAATTCTGTTTTATCATAAAATTTACTTTAAATTTAAGCGTTAGATAAATCAGAACGATAGCTTAGAAAAAAGTAATCCAACCGCTCTGAATCACTTGTAATATGGCTACCGCACTAACTGAATAAAAATAAAAAATCCATTTTACGAAGTTTGTGAACTACTTTTAAACAACAGGAACAGAAGGTATCATAACGTAAATGCAAAATAAATCCTTGATCACAATATAAAGACCAAAATGAACAGATAAAAAATCTATCAAAAACCGTTCTACTAAAGCAGGTAGCGTAAACTAAAAATTTTATTACTGCCAGTTTTATGCAAATATTTGGATGCAATGCACATGTAGTTCTAAAACTAGCTCTGGAATTTGGCTATCATATTAAGGATTTTGACTTTATTTTATGTTACAAATATACATAATAAATTTCAGTGAAACCGAACCAAGCCCATTCTCTCAAATTGCGTAGCTTGAAATGCGTTAAAGTGCTATACATATATTTTAATTTATTTTTTCCTGAACAGTGAATCGGTTTAGTTTGTTCTTAACCTTTTCATAATATTGCAGATATTCTGAATCTTTCTAATTTTAATGATCCGCAGCACTTATCGTTATTTTTCTAAACATTGAAAGACTTCAATATACACAATTCTATCCACTCAGAAAATTTTAAGCATACGTTTATAGATCTACATCTTAAAAATCTCTATATAAGATAACGGCAAAAATATAATAACGAATATATGAAATGTCTCATTCTGAGAAATGTAATTTATACTATTTATATTTGGTTTATACGAATATTTAAAAATACATGATTCAGGCTCCCGATAAAAATCGAATGGTTTGTTGTTGAGCTATCCTCACAACTAAGTCTGAAAAGCTTCCTCAGGATCCTTCACTCGAAAGCTTACAGCCGCTGAAAGTCGCTTGTGCTTGTACTAGTCTTACCAGAGACTTATGGAAATACGTGTCTATGCAAATTTATTTTTAACTAAATGTTGTCCTATCACTATAATTTTATTTAAATAAAACATATTATCGATGCTACTAATCCTCTATTTTTTTTATAATTACTATCGAGGATGAAACGATTAACATCTATGGAGGTACATGCGGTTTAGGCCACCTAATATTTTTTATAAATTAATTTTATTTAATTCCAAGAAGTATTTATTTTATGCCATGAATGAATCCGTGAATGGGCTTACGTATTAAGCGCTCGGTCACGCCGCGTTAATTTTTCCCCTCGAAAGCCTCCATAAAGTTTAGATTCGGCGGACGATAGGTGTCGCCGAAGAGGCCGGTCATGTCGTTAAATTGACCATAAGAAGCTTAAGCCACCCGAGTGGTCAACATCAATGAAATATCTAGAAGCGTTTAATCGATTGTGACGAATCGAAAGCTCCTACTGGTATTTGCGGCCGAGCACACGCGGTGTTATTAACGACACTAAATCATTACACGCTCACTAATTCGCATTTGAAATATTTATATAACATGAACGTGTCTATAATAATATATTTATAAAAAAAATATGCTAATTGTCCTGCAATATTATCGATGATGTTTTATGAGGTAATCACAGTACCAATTTACACAGTATTTATCCACTCACATGCAGTATTCGCAGTCTCGATTGGATATGAATCAGATTTCAATTTTCAAGTATAACTCGAAAAGGTTAAATATGCTGCTGATGCAACAAATAAATTATTAAGTCCAATTTAAACAAAACGCAGGAATAGTAGCAATGAATATAAATTTGCGTTATAGAAAAAAGTTTTGACTTGAACCTGCTTTATCTCTAAATGCAAACCACTGAAGATATTGCTTTATTGTAAATGGAAAACAATTGAGAGAAAATAAAAAAGTTAATCTACACAGAAATAGATTTTCTGTATAAATAAAAATAAAAAAGCTAATCTAGATTATATAAATATTTCAATGCAGTCAAATTTAAAAAGTTTGTCTTTATTAAATATATTCATATTTAAATTGATCATATAGTGTTTCAATAAAATACAAATTAATTTTAAGAGAAATCTAATACATATTTATTAATTAAATCAAAATATTTGTAGATACGAGTACTCTTTATCAGATAGATCTATAGACCCGATTATCGTAATTTATACGCATAAATCTTAAACTTTAGAAATCGGATTCATTAAGATCGGAATAATGCATTGATCTGTTTACATGAATTGATCTAAATTACCCAATCGGAATGCGAGTGAAATTTTCGCATACGTAATACTTTTTACTTTTATTGTTCGTCGTGTCTTATATGAAAGTGTATTGTCATTTTTATTTTTTACATATTATAAATAATTTATATGACGCTTTATGAAAAAATCTTAGAGCCCAAAAGCGAAACGAGCGACTGTCACGACAATTTTATAAAATGTCGCACAGGAAGAGAGCAAACACGGCAATTTTGATAATGAACCAAAGAAAGAACGTGATGCGTCTTCGGAGCGATCGTGACGGGAAAATGACAATAAATGATTTCAAAAGTCATTCACAATAATGCTGTATTATTCGCATTATTGCTCTTACACAATGTATACAGTGTACATTGAATACGATGCATCTAGATGTTACGTAATCAACATTGGAAGTATGTAACACACAGGTCGGTGCACTGTGAATTATGAATTATAATATATTAAATGCATATATTATTTCTATATTTAAAATTAAAATAATCGTGACCTAAAATGTCAACTCAACACATATAAAAATATATAGTATATAAAAATGATATACTATTAAAAACAATACGTAGCAGACACTAAATAGATCAATGTGTAATTTGAGCGATTAAGGAGCTATAACAAAAGGACGTGATCGTGTTAAGTTGCAGAACCCAAAACAGTACCCTTCTGTAGCTTAAAGAAAAACTTAGCGATATACTATTTTTTGCGAGAACTCAGCAAATCGTATCTAAACGCTCCTAAGAGAAAAGCGCTATAATACGAAAATGAACAATAATCAAAAATCCCTATACAAAGGTACATAAAAAAACATTTTCTGAATTTTAATGATTAAGTAGTTAAATTACTCGGGGATACCAAATTAACCATCCCGATTTAAGAATGTTGTAAACTAAAGTTTGAAAAATAGCACGAATAACTGACAGATCGTCAAAGTAAAACGCATTTCTCATAAAAAAAAAATTGAAAAATTTTCGCATACGTTGTTTACGTATAGATAAAACCACCATTTGTTTTTAAAAGTGACGCCTAAATCTTATGTGGAAGTTTCTGTAGTCAGAACTAGAGTCTCCAATTCGAGTAATCGAGTACTCGATACTCGAGTATTTTTGTCTATTTTTCAAGTACTTGATAATCGAGTATTTTGAAAATTACTCGATTAATACTCGAAATTAAAAAATTTTGAAATATTTCAGAAACAAAAATAACTTTAACTCGGTCCGGTAAAGGTTAACGTCTTGCTTTTATTTGGCGTTTATGCCCGAAGTCCCGAGTTAGAGCGGTTACTATCAGGTATAATTTTTTCATAGTTCCATAGTTGCATAGTTCCGGTCGTCGGCTATGTTAGTGGGTACGACGGAGAAATTTCTTTTGTGTTTTCTGTTCGACAGTCCCGACTTATCTAATTTATGGCAATGAACAATATGAAATATCAACAAAAAAATTTTTAGGTTTTATGACTATACAGTCGTAGCGTAAAGTGTTGTAAATTGTTTATACTGATCCCTCAGCTTAAAATATAAATCAAAACAATTGTGTGTTTTAAAGGCATTTAAAGTAAAGTCAGTTCTTTGCGAACCGTTTAGCTCTAGAGTGATTCACCCAAATACATCTTCGAAGGATATAGATTTAAATTCTTCGCATTAATCAGAAGGAGTAGAATATTGTATATTGTTAAGAAAAAAAATCTATTCAAGAAGAATTACAAAATGCTATTTTGTCAATAGTCGAAGGAAATAAGAGAAAAGCAGAGAAGGGAATGAAAGAAGAGAACATAAAAAGAGAGTTCAAAAAAGTTTATATCTATAAAAAGCGAACAGATATAAATTAGAAGCCTTATCCAACGCGTTAATGACAATAAGACCAACATCAACAGCAACGAAAAGGGTTTTTTCCATAACGGGAATAATAAAACCAAAGGTTAGCAGTAATATTAAATTTGAGACACTTTTTGCATTATTGTTTTTAAAAAGTATGTTCGTGAAGTTAAAATAATTGTAGAAATAACATACTAAGTATTTTATTTATTTATTTATATGTGCACGAATTTGAATAATAGCTATTTTGGTACATTTGGTAAATACTCGAAAGTACTCGAGTACTCGAGTATTTTGAAATTTTAATATTCGATACTCGAGTAGTTGATGGTTCGAGTAATTGGAGACTCTAGTCAGAACGTTCACACCTAAATCCTAAGAATGTTCTGATGGGAAATGAGATACGGAAAATAACACAATATTTAATTTTCTGGCCTTAAAAGGGCAGACGATTGTCGAAAGTTCATCTCTATAGATAATTTAAATCACACCGTAGAGAGGAATCTGCAACAAATGTTAATACATATAAACAATTTTAAATCAGTTACATATAAAATAAAACTGGCTACTGGTGAAAATGTATTCTGATATGATTTTTTTATAATGACGTATCTTAAAAAATATTTTCGGGATAGATTCAAGACTGTTCATGGAAGTGACCATAGAACTAGCGTGAAAAAACTATGATGTTCATCTAACAATACCTGCCGAAAGTGATTAGAGACAACTATAGTTCAGAAAGAACTGACTACGACTGGTCTACAGTTCTTAATGCACAATTTGTCACTCATTTTATGAATAAGTTCGACTTATGTGCATTTCCAAAAATCAGGAAATAATAATATCTTAATAATTAGATCAGCAGATGACGAAAATGATTCCTCGAACACAGAACGGTAATTTTGCACAAAACCCGCAATAATATGTGATCCATCCAAAAAAAATCATCTAAGTTAAATATGATGAATGAATAACGTTTTAACACTAGTGACGACTTCAAACAAATAAAGAATATTAGAAGGCTATTTTTAAGTATATTCATATTTAAGGCAATCTTAAGAAAATATTTGACCACAACTCTATTATACTTTCATTACTACAAAAAATAGCAAAAGTATGCATACTGTACAACAAATTAAACATAAAATTTTTCCTTGAATAAAATGACTAATTATGAATAAAAAAATAAGTATAAATATATTATCCAAATATCGCTTAGTCTTGCCTTAAGTGGTTCATTAATCATCACCATTTTTTATGTGTAAATAGAAGCTTATAATTAAATAATCAAACATATTCACGCTGCATATTATCTTATCAATAATATGCAAAATAAACACTACTTGATATACTTTCAATGTTTACTTCTTTCATTCAAGTTTAATTACACATTTAATATTTGTATATTTATAAAAATGATTATATTTATATATAAATGTATTTTTTTGTATGAGTTTTCTAAAGTTTGTGTTTTTCATTCAACTGTTCATATTTATATAAACTAAAATTAGTTTAGTTTTTAGTTTTATTTCACTTTAGGAGAAAAAGAAAACAGCTCAAGGTTTTTAAGCATCGAAAATTTCTTAAAAGTTGATTTTGCACATGGTTCATTAAATTATTTTAAAGCTCAAATAAAGATTTAAGAAAATACGTCTCATTTATGATTCATATTATTAAATTTAATTAAGAAGCTTTAGAGAACTACATAATTAGTATTTATTTAAGACTGTAATTATTTTTAACTTATTAATAGTTGTTCCTTAAAGCCCCATATACGTAATATGAATGCATATAAAATGGCATCATATGTATTGTAAATTAGATATCAGGATTGCAGAAGGACGTTCAACGACTTCGTTAAAGACGAGTTTAAATAAAAATACGATAAAAAATGCTGTTCTTGCATATATTTTTTATCGAAGGTTATTGAACGCAGTTTTTTTAAAGCAAACATGTATTGCAGATTATGCATAGCATAATAATAATATAATGACAAATTAATGACATAACTTCAATTTTATGTAGCAACTAATGTATAACTTTAGTTATTGCCATATATAAATATGTATAACTGATCAAGTTTCTAAGAAATCAATATGTTAGATTTTTAACTAATTTATTATATTTTGAGAAAAATTCAAAAGTATATTAGTCATGAAACATATATAGATTAATAAAATATGTTAAATTTATTAAAAGTCATATAACATAACACGAATAAAAAAAATCACACCAAAAACAAATATTAATGTATTTAATTGCATATGTAATCCTAGATGACTTTCTTTCTAATTTTAATAAACTAAGTTGGAATTACATAAATTTGCACGGTATCAATAATCATTGAAGTCATCAGCATAGCATAAAAATAGAACGTATTAAAAAAATAAAATAAGACAGGACTATTGCAGGGAATTGTATGAATAACGACACATGTTTAATTGAAACTGTGTAGCCGTTCGAATCGAATCTTGGTACTTCTCAGCGGGTGATCACAAAATGGCGATCAAATTTAAAGTCGAATTAACAACACGCAAAAAAATAGGTAGGTATATAAATACGTGCAATTTAATAAGTTTTATTATCATGAGGCGCATAACGGTTGAGCAGCGTTAATTGTGGTAATGCTTAATAAACTTGTTCAAGTTAAATTATATTTTTTCACTGAATGATTTAATACTAATATGTAACGGTATTAAAAAATATTTTTTCCTGCTTTTATTTCTAAGAATTAAACGTATCGATTTGGCTACATAATAACAGTAGTTGTGTGCAGTACATCAACATGTTTCTTTGGTAGCAATACAAATATATTAAATATATATTTATTTGATCCAGGTTCATAAGTGTGCCATATAAACGTCCAAGAACCATATGCTTGAGTGACTTTATGCTGCTCCTTCAGATTTAGACAACACTTGAATTTCTTCGATACAATGATCAGATTTTCATTGGAAAATTATGCACGTTTTGTGCAAGTTTGAGACATGTGTGAAGGTCACTGTGACATCGCAAGGTCTCAAGAGTGCTTTGCCATCTTAAGACCGGTCCAAATAAATATTTCAATTTATTGATTGTCAACGGTCGAACGTCGCAAAACCGATTAACCGGTAACGTCATTATGTAACTGGGGTCTTCTTGTTTGTTGACATTTATACTATGGTTCAAGGATATGATTTTCGGCGGCTTTTTTTCTCTCCAAGTCATAAAAATATCTTCCTGTTTTTAATAAGCATTTTACATATATCAGAGTATATTTAATTTTAATATACAATCATATAAAATACATTAAAAAAACTTGATTTAAAAAGTTTCACGCGAGATCCGAATCGAGCACGTATTTAATAGTTTTTTTTTCGCATTTCCTATAGTAAATACATTTTCCGCAAATGGTTCGATCGCGTGTCGACAAACACGCTTTGTCCGCCCCATTAGTCCGTATTTGTTGACATTCTTCTTTCACATCTTGAACTTATCATCACCAATTGTAGATCACGCGCTCTCGACGCGTTAGTAATTGCCATAACGTGAGTGATTGACTGGGTAATTAGGAATTTATATGGGTTTGAATCTACATTCTATGGAACATCTGATAAAGTTGTGCCACAGAGCTTCTTTGACATATCTACCAAAAGGAGAACATAAAATATTTGTATTTGACTCCTAATAACTTTTGTTGGGAGCGTTGCGGTACAATTCATTGAATCTCAGTCACTTTCAGATGTGGGCTGTAGACCCTTGAGAGTCACGATCGTGCCCCTTATTCCTATCGTCACCGTCAGTGTGTCAGCGCTCGAAAAATCACACAATTTATATTTACGGTAATAGTCCTGAGTAGCTGAAAAAAGTGAGAATATAACAAAATTTGCACAACAAACGCTTGGCGCAAAACACATTAATGTATTGTGTTCACTGTTAAGCACCCACTTTCAATCATGATTTAGTTAGTAGTTTCTGGGAAAGGAATAGGCCGTCTTTACATAGTCGTGAAGACGCTGCGTTAAGACCAATACAAAAAGGTATTGGAAACACGCCTTATACCACAACTCGAAGAATGATTTCCAGGAGGCGAGGAATCGATATTTATGCACGATGGTACTCATTGTAATAAAGCTAAGATCATTACGGATTTTTGCAGGATAAAAATGTCAAAGTGTTGCCCAGGAATCTGGCCTATTATGAACTCCTTCGATACTGTTTAGGAGCTTATTGAGAGCAAGAATGCTAAAATTGCAATAACCACTAAAAGGGAGCTAATCGATTTATGAATACAATCATAATTCAAACCTTCAAGAAACAATTAAAAAAATTTTAGAAAGCATGCCTAGGCGAATTCATGTACTAATTAAAGCAAAAGGAGGACATACCAAATATTGTAAATATAGATATAAGATGATAAGCACAAAATAACTTTCTGTCTTAAAAAATATAGGATATAGACCAATTAAAGGGAAAAATCCAAAATATTGCTTGGGTCTAATAATATGGGCAGTTGCTTTATATCAATTTAATAGAAATTTTAGTAATGACCGATGGCCTTTACTTTTTTTATTTAGTTTACGATACTTTTTTTATTAATTTAGATTTTTTATAAACAGAAAAAAATGGCGATGAATTACATTGGCAGTTGTCGTTTCGCACAGAAGAAACGAATCACCAAATGAAATTTCAGTCACTGCCAAACACATTTTTCCTATTTTTCAAGCCTTGTATTATGTCCCTATTTTTTAATATTCCTCGTGTATATCAATATAATTCACATAGGTGACATTAAAATTTTGTAGAAATGTAATAATAAGTATTAATAAATGATATAAATGTGTCTGAAATAAAATAATCCTACACATAATTTATTTTATGTTTCTTTCTCCCAAAATGAAAAACAACGGAAATTTTATTATTTTTTTGTAACAATATTTGTGCCATCTTTATATGTGCTTGTGTAATAAAATACCTCAGCTAAAATATTATAATGATATAAAGTATCTTCATTTCATTACCAATAATATTTTTATTGTGTAATATGATACTGAAATTTTTATTATTAAGCCAATATTGTCATTGTGCATTTTATTGTGATTTCATCTTATAATTTATTTCTAGAATACGGCACTAAAAAAAAGGTTTTTATTTTAAAATTTTGATCGTGATGCGATTTGGCCTCTTGACCTTAAATAAAACACGAATCGCCGTTGATGATCTTTATATCTATCATAAGAACACGACAGAATAAAATCGTGATTTATTTTTGATTTTTTAAAAATAATGTAACATATAGATAAAAACATCAACATCAAGATGTGTACTGCAATTAAAAAAATAATAATATAGAGGATATTATTAACGCTACTTTATGCAACGTCACACGCGATACCACAATGACAAAAAGTGAATGATTAACGGATCGGCGAAAGGTAGATTGGCACATTGAAACAGGGACGCAATTAACACGCGGACGTAAGCAATCAACGTATTCATTGTCGGACCGTTGATCTTCGTCTCAATTCTGACAACCTGTGGGTTATGGCACAAATATATCTTTGAGAATCGCACGATAGACACTAGGAGGTCGCAAGAAAGTCGGTCAAACATAAATATATCACTCTTGCATAACAAATATACGAGTAGAATCGTCCAATATAAATATAATAAATGCAATAATGTATTCCTTCAAAATAAAATTTTTAGGTTCAATGGCATTTAAAACAGTACATTACAGTAACAGTTAACTCCGGAGTGAGTTTGCATTTTAAGCAAGAAAATCTGAATTAACTCCACAATAAAATATTGCGTCATATACATATATAAGATCTAGTTAAACTTTTATAGTTTTTAGTGACTGCTTTTATAGTTTAAGTGGAAAGCAGATGCTCGGTCTCGGTTGAAACTCGACGTAGCTCCGCTTCGTGCGAGTTCTGCCGAACACTCTAAATCGTAAGCGAGATAGTAAAAGTGTCAAGTTATAACTGAAAGCAGTATATGCCTGATGAAATTATTCCCCTAATAAAGATTTAATAGTAAATTTAGTACCGCCGTTTTAGAACTTAAATTTTTCTTGAAAATTAGAAAAAGTCCATCGCATTATATTTTTAATCATCTTGCCAATGCGATGATTCGGGAAAAACATACTATATATTATTGTGTAATAATAATATAGTTAAACAATCTGTGTAACATTAAAAAAATCAGTAGAATTAAATTTGATACAATTCGTATGGAATATGAGTCTGATGGTCCAAATATCTGTCGATAAAGATATGCAGCGTATTCCCGTGTATTTGGAACTGACCATTTGCTGCACGTCATCATATTAGGCATTTAATGGGTATATTAATTAACTATTAGTAGATTATTTAAATCTCCTATAAAATTAGCTTATAATTATCAGCCAGAAATGTACGAATCTAAGCCATTCATTCATAATCAAATTTACAGCTCTCAACAAATCACAAATTTTATCTTGTAATTTTGCGTTGTAAGGGTTTTTTTAAGTTTCAAGTTTATCGCGAAATGTTTCTAAAAGCCTTATATTAAATTGATCGGACCCCCATTCAAACGTTTATTAGAAATTAATATTATAGTAGCCTGACGGACCGTATGATACCAAATTCCATCTGATAATGCACGATTTAACAAAAGAGACTTATTTGTGTAACATAACGTTATGTTTATTACATATTTTATTAATAACATCGCCAAATTATGAACTCATTGACCTCTGCAAAACCCACATATGTATATAACATAGATACCCAAATTAATTTGGCTTACTGCCTCTTTTTTAGAAATAAAAAAATCATCACCCACTGAAAATCTATATTCTTTAAGCCAAAAAACAGAAAGTTTCCATGATAAATTTGTAAAGTATTAATGCTTATATTGTAAAATTATTTATTAATATCAACCATAGTAACATTTGCATAAAACATGAAAAATTACAATCACGATTTAATTATTTTTTTAATTAACTAATTAAAATCCTCATCGTAATATACTTAATAAACAATGTTTTGATTAAAAGCAAGATATATTTTTATAAGTGGAAAATATTATAAATATTGATTTAAAAGAAAACACAATATTTATTAATTTAATCGCCTTTTACGAAAAAAAAAATGTGCTATTTTATGTGATTTATATTTGTGTAAAGCTGTAAATATTAAAAATAAAATTTGAGCCATAACAGAGTAAAAGTAAGCATTGCAACAGTTCAACCATGAAAGCCTATCTAATAAATTAGCAGAAGGACACATGATACGCGATAGTAATTGAATACGCAAATGAAATTTAATACGTCTTGACTTTCTATTATAATCTGGACAATGAAAAAATGAGCGCATTGCCGATGAATAAGAAAATGACAGATTTCTTAATATTATATACAACCATGGTTATAACAGTATGAATCGTTGCATATGAATGCCTTCTTCTTCACAAGTGCATAATCTGATATATATTTTATTGGTATTGAATAAAAAAGTATTCAAAGAGTCAAACTAAAATCAATAAACGTATGCATTTTTAAGATCACGCTGTCCAGTATATGGTATATTCAACTCCAGAACTAAAAGAAAACGAATGATATCTTTCCAGAAAGAGCTTAAGCTAGCTGGTGAAATATCAGCAAACGAATGGCCATATATTTTACCACAAATGGTGAGCAGAATGGTCAAGGTAGTTGGACTCGCTTGACCATCAGATTATAAAGCTCTACTTAAACCGCGGCTTTTAGTAAAAAAAAAAATGGAGAAGGTTTGAATGGATCCAGTAATACTGTGACACTCGAAGAATTTTAAACAAACCTTTTTTCTGGAATGATTTAAATTTAATTGCAGCTGCAGTTCTTGTGTGGATGCAATAATACAACTAACTCAATGTTGGAATCTACTCTAATGGATAATTCTTGGAAAATATTTCCAAATACGGTTTATGTTCATTGCTATACTTTGCGAGAATTCAGGCCTACAAATTCACTAAAATAAATCTAATCTGAGCATTTATTGTATATTTTGAAAAATTCAATACAACTAAAAGTGTGGGTAAAATTATAAACGTACGAAGAAATACTTCAGGTCGTTAGTTTATAGTATGCAAAAAAATGATAATGAAAGTCAATGAAAGACATACTGATTATTAAACATTTTCCTTACTTATTTATTCTTGTAAATTTTATTTTAAATGTGCGTTAGCTTTAAAGTATAGGAATATTCAATGTTAATTGCTTAATTATCTGAAGAATTTAGGGTAATATTATATAAGAATAGTTTTTATGTCTTAATACATACATTTGAAAATTTAATTATAAAATCAATACAAAGTTGTCAAATAAATATAACATATCCTTGCCGTAGATTTTATACTTAGCTCCCATAGAAAATTGCAGCAGACATATTTAAAGAGTTTACGCAACCCTTCATATGAAATATTGTAAATAATTTTTGATATAACTGTCAGTTATTATGTATGTATTATACATACCATTAATTTTACTTTCGTTATATATTTAAATTTAACATGAATGCGAAATTCCATATGTCCATAAGCGCCACCATAATTTCAGTTAATCCGCCGCGAATTGCTAACCACCTTGGCGTAATATCGTAATAACGGATCTTAAGGTGCTAATACCTAGTATTATTCAAGGACTCGTTGTGTTTCAGCGCCAGTTAAACAGGTTTCATTCCAAGTTTGACAAGTCCGTTTTTCATTTCAATCTGATACTAATAATTGTTTAAAACAATTCGAATCGCCGCCGTGCCAGTGGGGTACGTAACGGCGTTGTCCTTTCTTCGACCTTTACTTCGTGTAAACCTTGACATTTGCGGTTCAGCGATAACTCGGTAACAATTTTGCAACCATTATAATCGCACTGTCGATCATTGGATCAAATCTCGTTTTATGACGCATACTTTTCAGGCGATTTAACAGCTGGCGTCATTATCCGCTCCGTTCGCTCCAAAACAATCGTAGGTGAAGACTTTAAGAGGTCTTCTTCTTTGTTGCGGCAATTCAGTTAAAATAACACTCGCGAAAGGTGAATAAAAAATAACACTACGTTTGCTTCTTACAGTTATGATGTTTAATATTCAACAATTTTACTGTTAAACGTCCGTCTTTATCAGAGCGCACCGCATCAATCGTTTTATATTAATATTATTTTAGCATTTAATTAAATTTACATTGCCTTAATGATAAAATATTATATAGTGTTATATAAACAGTTAAGCTAAAAAATAACAATATGATTATATTACCATAGCAAAAAGTCTTGATTATATCATATATGTAAAAAAAATATATTAAATATTTATATTGTAAATTTTATTCTTTCTCTCGATTTGGATACACCAAATTTATTTTAATATATTGATATTAAAAATGAGATTTAATAATATATCTATTATTATTATAACATGTTTTAATACATGTATATGTTAAGTATATTATCACAAGATAATTTATTAATTCGGCTCGTTACCGAGCGTTCCCACTGCGACGGCTCTGACACGATTTTATTGCTTTTGACGTGAATTATTGCCTTCTGAGAAGTGATAATGATTATTGTTTTTGCGCTCTCCTATTGACCAAAATTCGGTTTGAATATACTTTGATATATGTATTAGAAGTGCATAGTATAAAGCATGGTTTCCCAAACTATGTTCCGCGGAACACTGGTGTTCCGCGGATCCAAGATAGGTGTTCCGCGGAGCCTAAATAGATATTTCACAAAAATTTAGAGTAGATTAAAAAAATTGTTAGTCTTGCTAGTACATAAAAATTGTTCATAAATCTGATAAAAAAGCTTGAAAATATGTGTTAAATATTTAACATTGATGTGTATAAAATCTGGAGGGAAAAGTTTCATAAGCCGGTGCTGTTTTTTTTAACTTTAAAATTTGATCGTATTTAAACAATATTTTTTTTGTTAATTAATCACACGATATTAGTGCTTGTTATACGAATTTTATTTATGTGACTAGATATGTTACTAGCAGTCATTGTATTTTGCATAGGCATGCACTGTTGACTAAAAAAATTTCCACAAATTTAAAAAATGTTATGAAGTAGCCGTGAAAATGATAAACTATGTAAAATCTAGACCACTTCAATCCAGATTATTTAAAATTTTGTGCGATGAAATGGGTAGTGAACATGAAGCACTTTTATTACATACTGAAGTGAGATGGCTATCCAGAGGAAAAGTACTATTAAGACTATATGAACTTCGAAATGAATTATTAGTCTTCTTGAAAGCACAAAATAATTTGCAACATCATTTTATAATTTTTTTAACAAATCCTTCCTGGTTGATACATCTGCATATCGGGCGGATATGTTTACAAAGTGAAATGACGCTAACTTATAATTACAAGAAAAAAGTATTACAATTTTTAATATGAGAGATAAAATGGAATCTTTTGATAAAAAAATACAATTTCAGATTTTATCGGTTGAATCTAATAATTTTGATTGTTTTCCTGTCTTGGATATGAATGTTTAAATGAATTGAATTTTCAAGTAGATATAAAAGTTTCACAAGTATTTTTAGAACACCTATATTACTTGAAAATAACTCTTTCGGAATATTTTCCGAAAACTAGTAAGGACGATTCCTGGGTTCGGAATCCATTTTCCGTGACAGTAAAACCAGTGGGCTTAAGGGATTATGAGAATTTAGTTAATGACTCTGATTTGAAACAAAAATATCAGCCATTAAATGATTTCTGGGCGAGTCTGACTAAAGAGTTCCCCAAGGTGTCAAAACAAGCTCTGGTTTGTTTACTTCCGTTTTCCACGACGTATTTATGCGAAGTGGGATTTTTTAAGTATATTGCAACAAAAACAAAATACAGAAATAGACTCCACGCCACGGCAGTTATGAAAATACAACTAACCAAAATTGTGCCTGATATAAAAAAAAATTGTTATTTAAGAACCCAAAATCATCAGTCATTAGTAGTTTTATTTATTTGCATTTTTATGTTTATTAAATAAATTTAATAACATTTCTTTAATAACATGTTTTATTTAATTATGAATTACCCAGCCTAAAAAATAAGCTAAGTGTTCCGCCAAAATTTTCGGATTTGCCAAGTGTTCCGTCGCTGAAAAAGTTTGGGAAACCCTGGTATAAAGAGTGCTTTTGAAGGCAATGTTCCGCTCCTTTTATTTCTTGTATGTAAAAAAGGGCTAAAGGAACTAAAACCTCAAATACATCAATATATACATCTCAAGCAACTGTAGTATATATTCATTTTTATATATCGGTTTTTACTTTTTTTTATAAATATATTCTTGCAGAGTTGGAAATTTGTCCTCTCTCCCTCCCATTTCGGGAGGGCTGTTTCTGCTTATAATGCACTTAATTATTACAATAAAGCAGAACTTGTGTACGTATTCAGGAATTGGTATTCTGTTCCTAGAATTTTATAAATGTTGTATTCCAATAACTTGTTCGTGTAGTTTAGTTCTTTGATGCGTCTTTGCCGATGGATGATTTCAATATTAATATGTTGCAGTAATCTTCATTTATTTTAAATGTTCATGATACTTGTAAGATGTACATATGTATCCTACGTCTATAAGATTCTTCCGTAATAGCGAAAACCCGTAACAAAAGGTACATAAACATTTTATGTAAACACACTAAAAAAACATATAATATATTATCATAAATATACACCTTTGTGTCTAAACAATAAATCAGTTCTATGGTTCACACGTCCGTCTTCATAATTCATACGATCCCGTTCCAATAACAAATTAGAGCTTTTTCTCTTTTATAACGATCAAATGTATGTATGCTATTTTTTTTTGCTGTTGTTCAATAATTTACACGAACAGAGGCGTAACATTCCACAACAAATCGACGTCGATAAGAAAATTTAGCCATAAGGCAGAGCGAGCGGAACAGGTGAGATTTACTTCACGGAATCACTTTATTATTTGACTTAAAACCATCAATTAGAAGGCGATCTTAGATAATCGGCCTAGAACTTGATATATGACTCCCTCGTGGCTAAGTTCGTGCTCGTAAGTGGCATGTCCGGTATATTTACATATTTAAACTTGACAAAAGGAGCGGACTCGAATTAATGCCTTTGGATTGTGCCAACTTTTACAAAGCGACCGCTAATGTACTTTTTGTTGCGACATGCCATAAAACTAATTACGCAAAAACGTAATTTAAATAATATAATAGTATTGTAGGAGACAGGGAGGTAGATAAAATATTAAATATTGAAGATGTTCTTAATGAGCTTATTCAGTTTTCAGGCACAAGAGGGCGGGCGCCTTTCTATTTATAGCCGACGACGCATAACGATATGTTTCATACATTATTTATAAGAATCATCTGGTGTTTGGCCGCCACCATATTACGGATGCTCTGATGTTCAAGAGCAAGAGCACCGGCCAGAGATGAAGGAAGAACTGGCGGCTGCGGTCCATTGTTTCAGAGAGATTTATTGCCCACGAACCAAACAGAATCGATGCTCACTTTACATGTATCGGCTTGTTTTGTCCAGGAAACCGAAACCACCTGTAAAACGTTTTATTAAAGAGAAACTGCATCAGAAAAATCAAAACCATCTCACAGAAACTACAGTCTGGAAGTAAAGTATACGATTACATTTCGTATTAGCCAATAATAATCAAACGACTTGTATTTTTTTAAATTATTTACTAAAAAGCAAATAATCTTATTAGATCTATCTTACAAGAAACAATTTTTGAAGAGAATCATTATCTGAGATCTGAAATATTTTTTTTAAGATAAATGGCTCCAAAAGCAAATTTGCAAATGATAAAATTATAATGACAGTTTGGTGGTATTCTGTGGGAATTATTCATGGATTGTTTAATAATCCAAGTGAGACTGTTATAGCGAACTCATATTGTAGTGCAATTGAAATTATGCATAAAAAAGTAAACATAAAACATACGATATTGGTTAACTGACAGAAAATGTAAGACCACATACTTTTGTTGCAAAATTAAATGAATTAAGATTACAAATTTTCAGACTCACATTTTTAAACACTTAGACTATTTTTTTTTAATTAATCAGAGCAATATTATAAAATCCTCAAGATAATTTCACAACCTCTAAATATTAAGATTTTTATAAACAAGGGATTCATTTATTGGTTAATCGTTGGTAAAAAATCTTTTCTGCAAATAGAGCATATTTCAATTATTAAAATCGTAGTTAAAAATATATACGGTTTAATAACTAATAAAAAAATCAGCTACTTCATATGAAACAATCTGATAACATGCATTAGAGAATGACTTAATACGTCCCAAGTATTTTACGTTAATATTTTTTTTTAAATGAAATATTTTTTAAATGAAAATAGCATCGCGAATCGCTACTTAAATGCTGTGTACCACAATACTCATAGCAGTGAAGCTTATGGCATTTTATCGGAAGACAAAGTACATTTTTTCGGTGAATAAGATCCATGGATTGTTTCTACACTGTCCGTTTTATGACAATGTTTCAAACATCCTAGTCTTATTAAATATATATTCGAAAGAAAATTTTACTAGAATATTTGCCCGAAGCGAACATAAAATGTTGGGTTTTAGTTATCTTGATAAGCCAATGTGGCGACCATACACAGATGCCTACATTTAAAAGGGTCTTTTCTTTAAAAGTGCGTTAATTTACTGTGACTAAAATAATCCTCCATTAACAAGGAAACAAGACAATAGCGCAAAGGATGGGATCACACACAAAGCCCTCGTTACGACCAGAAAATCACATACATAACATGATTTTTGTTCTTACGGTAAATATTCTCCGTCATTGAGAGAATATTTCTTTGTTGCGAAACAATCACAAATATAACAAATAAACGGATCTACAAGATTTCCGTTGAAATGCAATACGACCTTAAACAATGCACATTAAACGAATGTCGCTTTCTAAAGGCGTAAACCAATTTCGCCGTTCTAAGAAGCGACTACAGCGATTGGCTGGATGATCGCTGCATAATTGTGATTGGTGAGAAAGCTTTGTAGCCCTGGATACTTAAGCCTGGACTCTGATGCGGAGAAGGCAGTCACCAGCAGCCACTCGAAGACTCAGGAAGACAACATATTGTCATGGGCGCTCACATCCCGAAAGGAACTCAGCAGAGAGAGATCTTCCACGAACATCATCCCTGTGCCAGCTTCTCCACCACCGCTCGGTAAAAACATCTCGCCATTTATCATCTGTCGCAATTGTAATATAATATAATAAAACTCTAACTAGATTCCACTAAGCGTCTCACTGGCTACGAAGTCACACCCTTCTCAAACCTTAAACCAATAATTGCCATTCAGATTGTTTAATATTTTTTTAGCAAATCAAGTTCCTTTTTAGACATATGCATCAAATGAAGATATGCATTAAAAGTAGCTCATTTACTTGTATTACCGAAATTATATTTTTAATAAAGATACATTCAACTAAAAATATATAATGAAAAGAGTATATTTAGAAAAATTAAGAATTAAATAATAAAAAAATAGTATCTAACTATCTATTTTTAGTAAAGAAGTGTGCCGTTATATATCAAACTCCAAGTATATTTTTAGAAGTCTCCGAAATCAAATGTAAATATACTTTCTTCATATTGTATATATTACAGAACAAACATAATCCTTTATTTGAACAACTTATTCATACTTGAATAAATTAGTCAAATATGTTTTTTTACTTCATATATCTATTTAAACAGCTTAAAAATGATATAAATATAAATTTAAAATTAAAAAATCATTTTTCAAACAATACTTTCAAAAAAACCTATTTTTTATTATTATTTACTTTGATATAAACCTAATTCATAAAAATATAAGTATGATAGTACGAGAGGAAGAAAATATTAGTCGCTCCGATGAATGCGTGTATTTGTATGATATGTATTTTTTCCGACCGTGACTTTTTTCTTTCTGCCTGTATGTGTGTGCTAACAATGCAATTTTCTTACGTAAAATTTTTAATTGTCGTTACATAATTTTCCTTTTGTAACAATACGCTTGATTCAAGTACCGTTGCGGTGCGTCTTGTGTATTGTGCGTGTTGCAATTTAAGGTCAACCGAGTCTATGAATTATCTAAAATATTCGATCTTGCTGTGAGATGCGATTCGAAGCCGGTCTTATTAAGGTAATGGGAATGATTGATAATCTAATATTTTTGCAAAAACATCTTTGAGCAATCTTGTAAAATATCCATTTGTAAATTCTACTTACAAATTTTTAAAGATATTATTCATACTAATGAATATTTTCAGCAAATTAAGGAATATTGAGATAATAAATATCTAAGTAGAATAATATTATCCCTTTTAATCCAAGAAGACTAAAATATCGGCACATCCTACTTATGCGAAAAATTTCGGTGCAATTTTTAAAATTCATTTGCACAAGTTTGATATGTTTGTATATGCACAATGTGTCAACATGAAAAGAATATATTAGCTCTATCTCAGGAAAATCTAACGGTACCTAGAAGTTCCCACTAATTCTGTTATTTAACAGAGAAATGACTGCGCTCTTTTTTATGATAAGGATGGCTGGCAAAGTGAAAACAAAAGCAGGTATTGCATACACGATTCAGACTTATGTTTACCCAAATAGTCCACGAAATATGCTTCATTAAATATTAGCAATAAGTAACTCTCAAAAAATATATTTAAATAAAAAACGTATGTGAAAAATTTGCGTGAAATATATGTTTTTTAGTAAAAAAAAACATTTTCATTAGAAAATAATGCAATATTTTTTTCTGTTACCAACTAAAAATAAATTGTATTATACGATATAATTAAAATGTGTTGACGGGTGTTTTTTTAAATCAAATTTGATTTATATCATTTTTTTAAGTCAATAAATATGTTTTTTAATGTTATAACAACTAAATATTATTGCTTTTTATTACCTTACATTATTGAGAATATACAAAAAAGTTTTAAATTTTTAATCAAATATAATATATATAAAAAAAATATTGAAATATGCAAATCAATGATTTTTGAAAGAAAAATTGCATATGTTAGGCCAAATTGTCTGGTACTAAAAGGGTTATGCAGTATTTTTAATCTATTTACATAAACATCTATAACATAAATTTAATTAATGTTACATTAGTAGAAATAAATAAGTATACAAAAAAAAACCTTTTGAAAATAAATATTATTTTAATATTCTAAAATTAATATTAAATGTGCAATAATGAATCTAAAACAATATATAGAAATCACATCTCAATCACAAAAATATCACAATCATTAATTATATAAATATGTCACATTTTGAACAAATTTACAATTTTCTATCCACTCCTACCTCAAAAGGTTCTTTCAGATAATTGTTACTGACAAAAAATAATAACTAATATATTTTATTGAAAAAATTGAGTGGTGCTCTGGTCTCTGGTATACAAATTTATTATGCCTGCACTACACTCTCTGGAAGTTGGTAGGTTGGCCAATGACGGAGAATATAGTGGGTTACTTCGGTCGAGTTTGGTTCTGCCCACTTTAAAATCTCTCGGAAGTTGTCTGAGGTTACCGAGAATGGGAGGTAAAGTGGGGGTAATTCAGTCGACTTGGCCAGTGATTGTCGGCATTATTTCTGAGTCAAAAGGACCGAAGTCGGAGCTGCTCTTTCGAGCATGAGCGGTGAGATACTTCCCCTTTCACTCTCTCGCGTGTTAAGTGACGAGAGTTAGAGAGATAATGATATGGTGTTTTTTCAGTATGCGCGTAGGAGTCCTATGGTTAACACGCATGTCAAGCGCTGCATCGTGGTCAGGTGGTCAAGTTATAATACCACATGCTTATCGGGAACTTCAACAGACTCTTACTGACATCTTTGAATATCTTAGGGCACCAAAAGGGATTAATTATATTGTTGATAATATATTCTTCTAACAAATATAGTTAATATATTTTTTTTCATATAAAATTAAATAGTTTAAAAATAATTAGTGATACTTGATTTTGGTAAAAAAATCGTTTCAAATATCCTTATGTATTTTCCTAGATCGGTTTATATAAATGGCACATCATAAGAATTCTTATTTAGAATCGATGGCGACAAATTCTAGGATAGTCACAGATGTAGTGATCGTATTCTGAAGTATCATGCAAAAGCCGACAAAAATTTTGCGTAAATTGAATATTTATGACCGAAAAGTTTTCACTGATATTGTATTGGTGAGTGCTCACACAAACTTTTATAGTTATCAGTAGGTAGCGTAATTTTAATAATATGACAATTTAAAAATTGCGATTATTTGGCACATTTTTCGATCGCGTGCAAATATGCCAGCTGTACATGACAGCAGCCGCCGTGCGTACGTCATTCACGCCCGCCGTCCGGACGGCATATGAAATTTGTGGCAGTGCGACGACCTCGGCTTCAGTTGAACTTCAGTTCGGATAGCTTCCAGAAAGTGTAGAGCAAGCATTAGACATTCAGAAGCAATCGATTATAGACTATATTTTGTCAAAGACGATGTTCTAGATTTATTTTTCCAAAAGAAGAAAGATTTGTCGCCCGAATTTTCAAAAATATATTTTTTTATAATGCAAGTGTTTTAATTAAGATATTAAATATACTGAAACTATGATTTTGTTAATCAATAAACACAGATGATTTTTTCGGTCCATTAATTAAAATAATAATAATAATAATGTCAATACCGATAATACTAGTATTGAAAATTTCGGTATTATTGCAATCCCTAATCGTGACTCCTCATTGGGGTATAAAAATATAATATATTTCGATAATAGATAATAAATTTAAACTTACAATACAATTAAATTTTATTTTAACCTTGGAAATTTAATATATTAGTAGGATTATTTTTTAATGACTTTAATTAAGCTAGGTTTTAGTATAATTCAATTAAAATAGGAACAAAATATTTATAGTATTGTATATATGAGGTTTTATTAATAAAATATTAATTTTAATAATGTAATAAATTTAGTTTTTTCTACGTAATAAAGTTCATGGGTATTATAGAAAGCCACATGTATATGTAATGCAATAAGAAACGCATATAGCATAAGGATATATGTATTTTTGAAGGGAATGCAGTTTGCATTGACCTCTCGATTAAGCTCGACAAAGCAGTTCACATTATAAACCACATGTAGAACGAAAGTGATCCTGTTTCGAAACTATTTTATGATAACATTTTTACAATATGATAAAAAAAAATCAACTCACTGTACTTCCGCTCCAGCCTGACGATATTGCTCTTCACCGCAGTTCTGCAAACGTTCTCTATCACTTCAGAACTAAGCACAATCACTGAAGAAAATTTCCCACCGCCTCAGAGTGTGTAGTATGTACGTCCATTTAACAGCGAGCTTTGCGCTGCACTGTCAATAGAACAACAACACGGCGAAACGCGCACCTACAACAAACAGCAATATGAAGATTGTTATTGAAAATATATTGTAATGAGACGTTAAGAGGCGAAGACTAACGCACGATTTTTATTGAATCGAGTACATCAAACGGCAATATTTAAACTGACGGGTAATTTGAGATATTTGGTCATATTCTAGTTCCTAATCCCGTGCTACTTAAATTTTTTAAACATAGTTCAAAACCGTTTGCTCCCTGGTAAAAATATATAATTTTATTAACACTAAGCTCATGGGATTCAATTTATAATCCGTGCTAATTAATCTAATCTAAGCTAGTAAACATTTTATTGTACAGTAATATTATTAACTACTACATTAATTGCATCAAGTTATGGTTGTCTTCTATATATGCTCATGTTAATTGCATATTTACAGTAAGTACATAATAAAATTCAAATTAAACAGTTATTGTCGTAAACTTCCTATTAACGATAAGAACGACACGTCATATAAAATTTAAGTTCGAATGTCACTATCCATCTTCATACTAAAAAGTAGGTTAACTAATATATCTTTAAATGCCCCACATTTAACACCAAGTAGTTTGATTGAAAGCTAATTAGTTTTGCCATTTTTTAAATTGGTTATATCCATCACAATAACATATGTATGTATAGTATAATTTGTGTACGATAGGCGCCGGCCTACGAACAATTTTCCATAAGCAAACAGACACCGCGTGTGGGTAAGTAATTATTAACGCAATCGAAAGCGGATATGGTTTATTGTTGCTAAATGGCAATTTTGCAACGATGTCGTGTCTCAGAGATGTATATTGGATATTTATATATGGATAATAGCAATTATTTATTTTGACTAATGCTATGAAAAATGTTTATAAGGATTACAATCTTGACAATTTGTGGGCTAATGACGATTGATTTTTTATTTTTCTAGTATGAAATATTGAGGGGTATTGGATTTATAAAAAATACACATTAGTATTAGTCAAAAATCGATGGCATTTGTTGTAGATACATTGGTTAATTCAATATTTGTCAATTTATTTTTTTCTAACTATACTTTCCACTGACAAAATTATAAGTCTAACTACGCATTGTGTTATATTTTATAGATCTAGTAAAATAGTGAAATGACTGTTAGTGGGAATACTATTTGAGACGCCTTTTTATGAGTTTTTCTTTGTGTACATAATGACATTTTAAAGTGATTTAAAAAAAGTAAAATTCGGCAATCCATATATAAAAATACAATAACTAACGAGAGAGGAGGGGGGGAAGACGGGACAAATTTTTGGGGCCCAACTATACATATTTATAAAAAAAAACTAAAAACTGGCATCAAATAACGAATCTGAACTTAGCTAATTGTTTGCGATGTATGTATTTTAGGTATAAGTTTCTTTCGCTTTTTTTATACATACTAAAATAAATAAAAGGAGAGAAACATTGCCTTTAAAGCACCCATTTTATAGAAAGTACTTTTATAATAAGCATCATTAATCAAAGGAACAGTGTATTTTTTTGATGCGGCACCATTTATTTGCAAATAAGTGTTGATTTTATTGCTTTTTAAATCGTATAAAATATTATATAAAGAAATATCCAACGAATGTAAATGAGTAGCAGTAAATTTAGGTATTCGATCTGAATTTTCAAGAAATAACGAAAAATCAACAACTATACCTGCTGAATTTTATAAATTTAATGTTTGTATAGATTGTATAATCAATAATTTAATAACTAGATTTGATGCAGCAAGAGAAATAAATAACGCATTTAGTTTCATGTGATTTTTTCACGATTTAAATAATGATGAAATTCTAGAAAAGGCAAAAAACTACGAAACAAATATAACGATGATCTTGGTGAGCTGTTAACTTAAGGAATATTACATTTAAAATCAATATGTGATGCAAATAATGAAATCAAAAATATTTTACCCATACAGTTGGTAAATGAAATAAATCAGCTCTTAATATTGTTATTGGTTTAAGATTATTTTTTAGAATACCAGTAAATGTTATATAAATGAAAACGTGTGGAGGAACAGTTGGGGGCATTTGCCCTCTCTTGAATTTGGCCATAAAACTGCATGTCTTCAATGAAATACTATGAATCGAAATATTAAAAAAATACTACTCATTGGCCTTCCTTTGCCTTCATTTTAAAAAAATGTGATTCTAAACCAGAAATTCTCGGATTATCCCATGAAAATATCTAAAAAAACATTTAAAAATCTATTCCAAAAATATCTTTTAAAATATCATTTCAATGATATTTTACGGTGTAATACTTTTCAGTAAAGTTATATTTTCATTATTGAAGTCTAATTACATTTTCATTAGTAGATATATATTTTTACTAGCGAAAATATATTTTAATAACTGATAGACGCTGGTGAAATTATATGCTACACAAAAATATCTATGATACTCAATTTAAGCGTCGCTGTTCAAACCCAAACCCAATCTAATGAAAGTTTTAAAAATAATTATAGTTTTAGAATTTTCATTAGTACAATTCCAAAATTCAAACTAAGCCAACTCAGAGGAAAATAAGCGGAAGAAGTACAGACAGACATCACATCTCGTTGTATAATTTGTCTGCACTTCGATATTACACTATTTAAAAAAAATATTAAAGCTATTTTTATCGATATCACTACGGAATTTTAATATGAGAGTATTGACCAAAGTGTATTCAAACTGAATTTTGGTCAATAGAAGGGCGCAAAAATAATTATCCCTTCTCAGAAGTCAAAAATTCACGTCAAAAGCAATAAAATCGTGTCGGCGCCGTCGCAGTGGGAACGCTCGGTAACGAGCGTTCCCACTGCGACGGTTCCGACACGATTTTATTGCTTTTGACGTGGATTTTTGACTTCTGAGAAGGGATAATTGTTTTTTGCGTCCTCCTATTGGTCAAAATTCGGTTTAGATATGCTTCTATCGATTCTCACTTATTGTAAGTCGCTATTCACTGCACGTTTTTATTGCTTTTGTTGTGGATTCTAAACAGGGACCCCTTTGAATTTGGCCAGAAAAATGCATGTCATTTAATAAGAAACTTGATGAAATGGATATATTGAAAAATTACCCACACATTCTTTAAATCAGTTCCTATTAGCTAGTACCTATTAATATTTAGTCAAAAAGTTATATTACGATGGTAAAAAATACATAAAATGATTTTTTTTATCATGGGGCCCAGAATCATTCCCAGGGCAGTATTATGGTTAAAGAATTTTAAGAAAAAATAATGTAAAGCACAAAGTCTTGTGAATCACTTGAATTTATACCAAACAAACGATTTAAGATCTGGATCGTTTTTGCGTAGAAATAATTAACAAAATGGCTTAGAAAATTCTCATTAAAAATCTTAACAAACACAAAAAAGCTATGTATTTTATTTTTTTGATAGGGTTGCCAAATTTTATAAATGCCTTTAATACTTTTAAATAATATTGGAATTAATTCTGCCTCAATTATAAATAAAATAACATCCATATATTTAGCAATCCCATAATGAATGCCAATTTTTTTAATAAAATATTAAAATCGCTATTTTAATATATTTGTCCTGAAACATATTTCGTTGAATGAATAAACATAAAAACGTACATACGTACATTCAACTCTAGCCGTTTATTAATATTATTATAGAGATCAGAGAAAAATATACACGATATTTTTTCAATCTATATAATACAGAACAACATCAAACAAACAAGTATTATAAATTACATCCAACCGATCGAGCAATTTCAGTGCGTCAATTGCTCGCCAAGATCAATTTCGATTTTTTTTTAGTCTTTCCAACTTAATAGATTATTATTCTTCGCTTGCTCGATCTATGCTATCCCACCCGGGGTACCTGACGCCCCATTATTAATATTTCAACCCTGACGTCCGCGTACGATTTATATTAATTAACTTTCCTTCGCATTTGACAACTTCACTGGTCTTCTTATCTAGCCGGAGGCTGCGACCGAATGCAATTATATGGACGAGTGCATTAGATATTCATCTCACGAATTAATTGATATACATGTTCGCCGATGGATATATAGCGAAGATGAATGGAGTGAAAGCGGCGCGTACATTGTGCGCAAGGATACCGTTATCCTCAATCGAAGAAGCTAAGAGACTGATGCACTTCGTTTAAGGCAAATTCAGTAAATGGACAGATGTGAATTGCGATTAGAATATACTAAAGTTAACAACAAAAACACAATATGTAATGAAACAGCAATAAAAGCTCAAAAATAGTACCACAACAATTAAAAAAAAATCGATTGCCATAAATTAATTAGTTCACTAACAGTATGCTTTATTCGGTCTTGTAATTAAATAATATTGTTGTCTTTTACATTATAATAGACTAATGCAATATTTGTTGCTTTAACCTAATATTTTCTTTTGAAAAAATATATTTCTTTTGAATATTTTACCATAAGTTGAGAAGCAAACATCGATGTGTATATAGCAGTAAAGCCTAAGTTTGTGAATGTTTTACAAAACTTGTAAAAATTAAATTTTTATTAACGTTTAATAATATCAGTATATCGGACAATTACAGGTATTGACTAAACTAAAATATACAATAGGGGAAAAAATGTTAGATGCACTTCTACATTATATATTAAAAATATATGTTTAAAAATCTTTTGAGCCCAGAAATCCTTTTTATGTTTTCATACTAAGTTTTTCGTCTGAAATATCATATTTTATATTGAATATTTTTGTCTTTGAAATCGAAATAAGCAATCTATATATTATTACAATTCTAATAAATTATCACATATTAGCTTTTCTTAAATTTTCCTTACATCACAGATGAATAATTGGAAATGAAATAGAGCTAGGTTGTAACTGGTAACACCATAAATTGTAAGCTTTAATAGTTTATATAATAATTAAAAACATAGTCACTAATCTATAGACCTTAACTACAGTTTGTTGTCTTATTACTAAACTCAATATTTTTTAATACTCGATTTAAATTGTTTATCACGATATTCATTCGTGAGATTAGGTAAATCGAGACAAACTTAATCTGTGGTAGTAGATCGGAATTATAATTATATAATAATCACTAATTCCGATCTGCATCTAAGACACGATTGAAAATTAGGAAAAAATACTAGAATTCATATGGGAATCGAACTTAAGTATTTTGGACAATAGTCGACGACTTAAACCACTCGTCTATCGTTCTGATTAATTGGCATTTTATTTTAGTACAAGTTTTTAGTGTGAGAATTGTCCTCTACATATATAAAAAAATAAGTCAAAAATCACAAATTTTCAGGAGGGAAAAAACGAATTAAATGACGCTACTAACTCTTACGTATATCATATTGATTAAGCTTTAAAATCTATCTTTAATTTCTGCTTTTCACTTTTACTTTTTTTAAGGTACATGTGTTTTAGAAGCAACTCTATATATGATACAATATTTTTTGCACACCTTAATAATTTTGCATAATTAAAGAAAGTGTAAAACTTTTTATTTTTACATACTACCCATTAGTAGTCCTTAAAGGGCCTGCAGATTTTATTCCTAGATTAATATTATGAATTATATTTATAGGCCGTATGATTATAATTCGTTGCCGTGTTTCTCGTGCTGAAGTGATTGAGAATCAGTGCCCATGGGTGCAAAACACACGTGAGTACACAATATTATATTATAGCACGGCAGATGAGCCGGTGGGAGTGCGGTTTCGCACGTGGGCGGGCGAGCGGAACCGAAGACAGCTTCCCAAGATCAAGGCGAGCTGGACCGGTTCCGGCTCTACCGGACGGCTCCACTCCACACACAAACATTCGTTTTTTACGCAACATCAACTTTCTTTCTCCTCTGCGAGAACTTTTATCAGTTGTTTTATTTTCACGCGAAGCGTGCATATTGATTTACCATCGACTTCCATTGATATCAAAATCAATTTAATTCATTATCCTTAAATGACTTTTGAGGCAAAAAATAATAGGTATAAACAAGAGACACTAATACTTCAGAAAGATGCGTATCTGAACCAAGTTTTTATTGCAAACAATAAATTTGAATACATTGTACATTAACAACATTCAACGACACAGATTTGGGATAACTTTAAAAGTTATGCATATAAGTGGGACAAGAATAGAAAAGTTAATTTATTGGGTAAATGAATTATCGCATTTTATATGCACTATTTAACAGGGTCATACTCCAGGCTAGCTATGTTTTGTCTTCGGTTGTGTAACAACCCCAGATTAAGAATATCAATAGCTGATGATAAAATTAATTTACAATTTTATTGCAACTACAGGAAGCAAGAATACGTGAGAAGTATACAGTAAAGATGTGGTGAAAAATCGATTTTTATCATTTTTGGTTAGATGAATTTTGTGGTGAATACAGACCTTCAAATCAAATGTGACAAAGATGTGTCAAAACCCAGTGTTAACCCTTAACAAAGATTGTTCTATAAAATGTAGGCAATAAATGCATCATTTTTGTATATAATGTTGATTCAAATTTAATAAAAACATGGATTGATAAAGCATATCATCGATCGTCGTATGGCTATTACTATTTTAATATGGGGCAAAAATTGATGGGCATTTTCAATGGTGCACCATGAGCATCGCGACCAACAACAAACGAGAAGCCAATCACCGGCTGACCTCGATATTGCATCGGCGTTTTCAATAAGGAAAAACGTGTCGATACACAAAGTGCATCGACCGACTTTCCGACTTTGTTATAACACTTGCATCATGTGAAGGTCGAAATTACAAGAGCAACGATGGGTTATTATTACGAAAATTGGCGTGCGATCCACCGGTCTACTTCGAGAGGGAAAAGTCTACTTTGGGCCGTGATAATTGTTTAAGAGAACGCCCGGAGGCATCCGAGGACCGAGATCAATACTGAGAAAATGGGATCAGATGCAGGGAAACTTTGGAGGTGCAGCAGGTTGGCTGAGGTAATTTATGGCCGGAGAAAGAAAGCGGTAGTCCCTTAAAAGGGATGGCTCGTTCTCGGTGGAGACTACCGGCAAAAACTGGTCACCGAATTGTAGTCAACGAGTGGCGAATGTAGAACATGCTCGAGGGCAAGCTGTGAATAATGCTTATGTATTATATTATATATACGTAAATGATTTCGTATTGAGAAATTATGTATTATTGGGTCACTTATGCGTTTTTGGTAATCAATTATAAATCTTATTTGGATCAAAACAATTAATATAAAAAAGGATTTTAGAATAAAAATATAATAATACATAATGTAGAAAAATTCTTTTAATTTGTGTATAATATGTCAAAGTTTATAGATACTAAATCTATGTGCTGCAAGTTTATAGTTTACAGTACCAAGAACATATAATAATATTTTTATTTCCTCTACTTAGTTTTAATAATAGACTTTTGGAATAATGAAGTGGTGCTTGATCTTAATGAGCTCGTCTTAAAGGTTATGGAGGATGAGCAAGACCATTATCCATAACAAATAAGACTGAATAGCAAATTTTTTTTCAAAATGTATATCGTCACTGCAAGAAGAATCATTGGACCAGTTTGGTAGAAAGTGACACAATATGTACTACTCGTATTGCAAGGCACCGCTCGTTTATCAAGTAAAAATTTATATGAAAAATCCGTGGTTTTACTGTAAGTTATTTGTTTTATTACATGTCTTTTTAATCTTAAATTATTAAAAAATATTAAAAATTATACACTGAGTTATAATTATGCTTAAAAAGCTACTAATAAATAAAGGAACTAAATCCATATAATCACTATCTACGTTACGGTATCTGTAAAGCTTTTTGAAGAACATATAATGTGCATAGTAAGCCTTGATATCTAACGATATTTCCTAGTTTGCAATTATTATACTATAAAAATTATATTGAACCTCCTAATGCTGAAGATTTTAGAAATTAAGAGACATTATAATATAATTAAAATTATATTAAAAATCTCGTAAATTATTGTTTATAGGTAATTTAAAGTTTTACATCTGTGTCTGAAACATTCATTCCATCTCACCATACATCATGACCATCCATTATTGACTGAGGCGTGCTACGTAAATGCGGAAAACGTCAAAATTATCGACCGGCAAGATCTGTTCTTCGACCATGCTCACTATATAGCACTATAATATATTTCATCCGCAACAATGGCAGACTCGTCCAACGGATCGAGGCTCGTGTCCGTCCGATTTACTAGATTTTCCACCGTTCTTCTGTCAAGATATTTTATTATTAAAACGTGATGTTCCAGATCCGTGAGAAAGCATCTCCTTGAGAAACGCTCGTTCCGCGCGTCAAAACAGAAGATCATCCTCTTTGTATCTACCAATCACTTTTCAACCGAATAAAGTATTAAGCTAGTAAAAAAGCGAGTCGATAATAATCGATTATTGAATACACAAATATACCTAATTTCCAGTACTATATATAAATAAGAATTTATATTTCATAAAACCGTAATGTTACAATATTTTTTCCCTATATTTTATACTTTTTGCTGTAGTCGATTATATGCATACATACATTTCAATGCAGTGTGTAATAACATATAACGATATTCGCTTAAAATATACGGTGAGCAGTTTATATGGTAAACTATATACTGATTTTGTTATAATATGGCATTCTGGTCTCTCGATTTTTACATTTTTGAGAAATTATAATGCTCATTTTCACTTCTCGATTTTTTCGAGTAATTTTTACATTGAAAAAAACGAGATTTTAATTTGCATTTTATGACCTAACTTTGCGGAAAGCCCCTACATATTATTTCAATCTGCCGATTTCCACATGAAGCGGTTTTTTCTTATGTCATTATTAAATATAGCTCTTAGACATATGAAAGATAAGAACAATTAGAATAATTGAGAAGAAAGTATGCATATTTATAAGCATCTGGCACAGACCCACCCTTACTTATGCAGCGGTAAAAAATGCAGCAGTTGTAATACATTTAAAAATATTTGTAAAAATTAAAAAAATCGTGATTTGCTTAATTTTTGGAGAAATTATTGAGAAATAATTCTCGAGTAGAAACACTAATGAAACTCATTTAATCGGTTTTTATACTATCTACCATAAATCAATTATATCTATTTATCCATTAAATGTTTTATTATTAATTTATTTTATTTTATATGCATTAAATATGAATGTATCGCGTTTACAGTTATCCGGCGAGAATTGTCTATCGATGTTGGAAAGGAATCGAGCCGCTATGGAGAGAAATCCTCCTGTCGTACAAAATGTCAGAGTGTTTCGGGGTCAAATGTTACAAGACATGTTACAGTTTGTAATGTTCACCGTGTTTATTTTACATTATATATATATGTACAATGGATGCCCCCATGGCCATTCTTGGCGAATGTCACGTTTTACTGGCGATAAAGGGGGCAGATTCTAGTCGATTATTAGTTAGACGACAAATGGTCCATAAATCAAACAAGCTCATATTTATCATACTGCCTACGAATCGAACTTATTTAGGATGATAAACGTCCAAAAATTCCGCACACATATTTAACACAGCCTACTATATTGTGTATAAGACACCAACGATGTAAAGATACACAAATTATAAATCACACATTGTGTTAGCTAGTTTGAGAACGTCGTGGGTTTTATTATTTCTTCACAATGAAAATATCAGTTGGCGGCGAATTGTGTCGCGTCGTAAAATTACACACTTTGACATCTTTATCGTGAATGTTCGATTCATGAACGTAAAATTATCGACATAATAATGCCGCGTTAATACAGGGTGCGGCAGAGGAACCATAATAAAACTATTAGTAGTTTATATATGTTTAAAATTCTATGATTAACTTTTTTCATTAAACTAGATGTGTATGCATGAAAAAAACATAAACGTTAATTGTGCTGTTCGGTTATCTTAATAACAAGAAATAGAAATCACATCCATTCTGTAGAGATACTTTGTCCTTAAAATTTTATCATAGCTTTTTAACACCCATATTTTAAATCCTATTTTTTTATGCTACATAATCGTGGTCCAAATTAATAAATTAAAATATAATGCTTTATCGCTTTATATTTTAATGTCAATGTACGTCTATCTAAGTGTTTTTCTGATTTTATGATTGTATATTAGCTAGAGATTATGGCGACAAACATTTAAAAATGATTAATGTTGCTCTAAAGTGGCATATATTATGCATCAAAATGATAGATTAACACATTATCTGCCATACCCTATATTTAATAAGAATATGTTGCACTCCAATTTAACACGCTTTAACTTTTGCGACATTTAATTGAAGCACTCGTATGAAAAATTTTAACGGCGGATACAAAAACTTTTTATTTAATTTGATATTGATTTTCGGCTCTTTTTTACATAGCTCGAGTAATTGGCATTGTTGTTGTTGAATTTACAGCATATGTGTTCTGACATGGTCTGCAAATAAATCACGCAATTACCGTGTCACAGGGAACGTGGGTACCCCGTTTCGGCTGTGCTTACACCGGACTAGTTTTTTTTCCACAATGACCAAGAACTTGCCCTCGAAAATGGAAGGCCGAGAGGTGGCTAACTGAGCACCTTGCTGATTGGAAACCTTTTCATTTTATGGTGAATAAAAAAAAACACGTAACCAAAATGAAATAATTAGCACCTCTTAATATATAATTATATAACGATAACGACTTTATAAAAGCCACGAATACAATGCTTTAATTTAATTTATATAGTGATATATAAACAGATTAGCTTATAAGAAAATCGCCATAGCTCATTGATTGTTTGTTTAGCTTAATTAAAAAATCAATGGAAAGTAATACGATATCTAAAAATTGAACTAGTGACTAAATATATATCATATGTAAGCACACAAAATTGAGATTATTTATTCTGGCTTATAAACAGTTAGTTTAAATAATATTTTCACTCATAAAATAAAGACTAGTAGGTTATTCTGTTAGTTTACTTTTTAAGTAAATAAATATGAAAAGCAATTTCCTTTAATAATACAATAACGGTACACACCAATTCGTGTCAAATCAGACGAGATTTAAATCTGATCTGATTTGATCATTTTATAGATAGATCAATATAACACAAATCGACATCAAGATTATAACCGCAATTGCCCCGAGGAGTGGAGCAGTCAAAGGGGATGCCACAGTCAAAGTCGTGATCGTAGAAACGAACAAGTAGTGCAGTGTCTTTGTTTTTAGTGCTCAGTAAACAGTACCGCGTATTTGTACCAGTATCATTCGAAACGCAAACGTTTTTACACCGATCCCGAACGTTTAATAACATGGTAAACCTCCGCGCACCTATATGCATGTCTAAATAAGCTATAATTTCACAAACACAAAAAGCCATCATTTATATTATACCGTTACTGGCTATATTTGTACAACGTGATCGAGCATATAATTTCGATCATTTTCCGGTGTGTCTAGATATTAACGGCGTATCATCTTCGATTTTACACGTATATCACGTACGATGATGAAATCGAACCTTTGTTCGACGCCGACGAGTATAAGAATAAACCACTTTTGCGCTAAAAGGGCTCAAGAATAAAGTAAACACGATTACTGTAAATTTACGATTGGCAACTTAGTACGCGCTGACAATACAACATATGTGAATTCTTGGTTCGATGTCTGATTTTTATCACATTAACTTATGTTCGTAATATCGAATTCATATTATAATAGATACAACGTAATAAAATATCATTTATATAATAACAATTTTGAATGTATTGTGGGGATCACCGGACGAGGTAGAAAAATTTAGGCACAAATACACACTGAGCTTGTGGCAAATACGCGTTAAAAGCGCAATAAACAAAAATTCAATTAGTGTTCACAACTTTCGGATAAGTGGTTTTGTACGTGACAATCAGAGATTTTGAGAGATTAAAATCTATAAATGCAATAAAATATGTATACTGCGTTGACAGGTGTAGTCGGTGGAATACGCTTTCATATAACGACTCAAAAAAAATTCATGAAACGTCACACAATTTCATTTTCAAGGTCATCGATGCTGGTGATATACACTCACTCACTGGATATATCTAGACAGGCTTAATACATCAATAAGTTTGAGTAATTCAGCCTGGACATTGTAAAAACTCACAACATATTGATAAACGTGCTCAGTTTTAATTTGAGAAATGCGCGCCACTTTATGCATACTTTAGTATTACGCACTCTTTATGATGCCATAGTCCGCAGCATACTAAAAGCTGGCTCGATTATATGAATTTTCTTTTATACAACAATGGTAATTCAGAAAACAGCTACATAGTTATACTCAAGCATTTTAAAACAAATATTCTCTTTCATTGCTATCGGTCAATAATATTGCTAAAAATCTTGTGTAAAAGCTTTTTTGTTCTATTTTATTAAATTATTTTATTTTATTTTAAAACTTGCTATTTGAAATTTTAAAATTGCACAAACTTTAATAATATTTTGGCAAAATTAAAAAAAATATGAGGTTATCGATACATTATAATTCATTAATAATACTTAAATGAGACTGAAATGAAGATTTCAAGAGATGAGCGATTACAAACTTTGTCTTTAAGAAGTGGGCGATGTGTCAATCAAGTTTGAAAATGTATGGCTTAATCACGTTATTACCTATTTTTTTGAGAATATTTCGTTCCGAGACGAAGAGTAGTCAAGACACATTAAAGTTAACATATAATGTTCTAAATCAGGAGTGGGGAGCTGCCTTTTGGCTCCTTTGGTTCGGCCTTTTGACTGACGCCAGAATTTTTTTTTTTTTTTTAATCATTATATGCAAAGTTTTCAAGACATTCAGAACAAATATTTGCACTTTCATGTTGATTATTAGGAAAAAATAAGACATTGATTTGTCTCGACCAGGGGTGAGGAACCTGCGGCCGTATAGGCCATATAATCCAGATAATTGGTTTTCTTATAGAGGGCCAAAAGAATATTTTTTGTGGGGGGCCAAAATTTCTGGTACTGATTTTAAGATCATAAATTTAAATTTCTTGAATTCGGCCTTTTTTTGTTTGGAATTAACTTAATGCAAATATGGATAGAAATAATGTTTTTAATATGACTTTAATTATATATTCCCATTATTAATATTTATATTTAATTGTATTTTCACTATATTTATAATATTAAGGCAAATTAAATTTTAATGGGATCTATATTATATTATGCTAAGTACCAATGAAGTGTACCAATTTTTACCACATTAATTCTATTTGCAAATATAGAAAAAGGGAAAGTGTAATTGTATAATGATAAAAAAAAACTATTTTCCACGCTATATACAATACAAGGGCACAATACTGATTTTGCTTTTCTTTACATCGTTACAAATACTGCAGATGTTTTAAATGTAAAGAATTATTTAGCATACATAATTCACTTTCAATTGCACTTTTTATGTCACTGAGATAATTGTAGCGTAAAATTGTTTTCTTAAAAAAATTACTTAAAAGTAATATAAATCATAAATTAATATATACGAGTGTACAGTATTGTACAAAAAACTAAAATAAAATAATTTCGTCTATCTAAAATTAAATACCAGTAACAATTCTATCAATCCCAACCAAATCGCTTCCGATCATTCTTATCGATCTTACCGAACGAAATTTTGCAATTGAACCGTTTATCTGCACGACGAAGAATAAGACAAAAAATCGCATACAAAACAAACGGTCCATCACGACTTCCCCGTGTTGCAATCGAACCAGAAGCGTCCGTTTCTTCCGCCGTAAATACATATATAGTAGATACTACAAGGTGATGCATAAGCCACGTTTTAATTTAAATAAAATAATATTTTTTAATATAAATTCGCAAAAAAAAAATTAAAAAAATTGTAAGAGCAGTTTCGTATTTTCAAAATCAAAACATTATTATTTTGTATAAATTAAAATAAGGATTGTATAAATTACGTGAATTAAAAAATAATAATTTAAAATGCAAATAAAATTGTGGCATTTTTCTTAAATATTTTTCAGGGACAATGATTCACGAGAAAAAGTCTTCAGTTTCTAACTTTAATGCCTTTTTAACGGTATATTAATCAAAATAGTAAGATCAGTTAACTATTTTTTTATTCAAAAGAAAAATTGGACAATTCACACTTAAGGTGAAAAAATATTTTTTTAAGTTGTGTTGCATGTTATTTCTAATAGAGATGGGTCCCAAGAAGCTGCATTAATCTCAAACAAACAAAAATAACAATTTAGATGCAATTGTTTGATCACAAGTATAGTTTTAAAATTAATAATTTTATAATGGTATATAATCTTAGTCCTAGACCTATTTCTATTTACATAGTAATAAACCCACTTTCTAATTAATTAAATAAACCCGAACCAAAAACATAACTATGGTGAAGAGACTTATGAAACATTTAGTAGAGTACTATTATAGACACAGTGCGGTCAGAAATTCGCTGAACTATAACATTTCGAAGACGAACCGATCGGAATCTGCGGGCAATCATTACGTCATTAGACCAAAGCTCCTTTGTTCGGCCAATCAGCGTTGCGATTGTTCGATTCGATTATTACGAATTGTGTCGGTTATAAATCGCGCGTTGATAATCCACATTCGGATTAATAGTCACGACTCTGGTTCTAACATTACAGTTTTTATTCTTAGGAGAGAAAGTTTGGTTAACTTTTGTATGAGATGATTTTTTGTGTATACCTAGAAACGTCGGACGTATGACAAATGGCAAAAGCTCGTTTATGATTTACGGCGCTTAATTATTCACAATTGGACGTAGATCGTAACAATTTGTATATTGTGTTTTTTTTTTGTTAAAATATATATGTATTTATAATAGATGATTAATTTTTGTTTTGTCGCACTCATAAAACAAATTGATTTATTTTTAATTATTAAATACACTTTTTTAAATAATATTATAAAAATATTTTGTAAGCATACCATTAACTTATCTCTAATGAATATAAAACAATATAATATTATTATTTCTATCTCTACAGATTTTTTTCAAGTTTCAGATTATTTTAACTACAGTTGAATTTGAGATATTTTATATCTCAAATATGGATAAAAAGAATATTTTTAATATAAATTTGATTGTATATTCCCATGAAAATAAAACAACGTGGGAGTCCATTTAATGGATTAAGGTACGAGCCATAAATCATAAAGGATTAAATATTTATTGCCTTGAAATAACGCGCTCAATCGTTTATAATCTACAGTTGAATTTGAGATATAAAATATCTCAAATATAGTTAAAACAAATTTTTTTAATATGAATTTAATTGTATATTCCTACGATAAATATATATACATATTCTATTAAATAAAATCTTTGATTTTTTGTATCCTTATATTAATAATATTAAGGCAAATTTAATTGTAATGGGATCTCATATTATATTATGCTAAGCACCAATGAGTGTACCAATTTTTAACTCCATTTTTTTTGTCATGTTAAGATTTGGCAGTTTTATTCAAACGTTTCTGGACTATTATTAATTATGATTAAATTTTATTCTTGAATCAGATAAAACTGTAAAACTGTGCCAATCATATGTATCAATAACGTGATATTTATATTTATTCAACCTATAGGGACCACCCACAATTGTTGCGTCTAAAATAGGCATGCAACGAGATTGCTTAAAATAATCATAAAACGAATATCTGTGTGCCTATTAGCTTAATCAAAAATCAACACGTTTTTGGTTTTAAACGAAAACAATCAACAAAATTAATAGTGTCGCAGAATAGGAATGTGAGCTTACACTATTCTAATAAAGAAAAAAACATTTTGACTCATATTAGATTAGGTCCGTGCACCCAATTACAATAGAATTACAACATTCTAGAGCATAACTATTGTTTGTAAAAATCGGTTAAAATTAGTTAGAAAAGTACAAGAAACAAAGATTCGACCCGAATCATATACAATGACCAAAGGATCTAGGAAAGACTAAAAAGGGAATGGTCTCTTTCCTTTCCTTGATGTTTTTACCTTAGATTAGCACTGATATATAAATAACAATAAACTCATATTTAAAAAATAGATGGAAGGTTTGTCTTTATACAGTACACAACTACGCAAAATTCGGAACAGATAATATTATAAATATAATAAGGCAAAGTGGGGACTACCTATGTTCTGATTAGGATCCTTAAGATTAACTAAACAAAATTTTATTTGGGTTTGACAAAGGATGAATTTGTCGGTTTCATCAATTTAAACAACCCCTATTTACAATTGAAAGGATCAACGAACATTATCATCATAAAAAAGGGTCAGTTAGGCTCGCAATAAAATCGTTTTAACCGTTGAAAAAAATGAGTTTCTTTGTTTAAAATGAAATACCGTGGGAGACCATTTAACGGAGTAAGATACGCGCTATAGATCGTAAAGTATTAAATATTTATTGCCTTGAAATAATGCGCGCAACCATTTCTAATTTACCTTACGGACAACGGCAATTTATTTTTTAAAAATTTGTTTTTTTCTATAATTAGTCGTATTACTGAAAAGGAGCGGACTATAAAATTCATTATTATAAAAAAAATCGACAATGTATATGAAAAAATAAATGGGACAAAAAGGTAAAAACTTACTATAGACAACACAATAAAGTATTTTTAGAAGTACCTGAATGTAAGGAAGGTTGTAAATACGAAATATGCATAGCAGACGAATAATTGGTCATAAATGTCTGCAACTTAAGTTGAAATTTGAATTGCTTGTTTATTATATTTCTAAAAAAAATACAAAGACAACAATAGTAATCACACTTTTGTTCTATATCTTCAAAGAAAATGTTCAAATATTCAACAATATATTACAGAATTAACCTAACAATAAAGCATTCAGTTTGACTTTACATGAATGGATACTATCTTATTACCAAATATTAAAAAAATAATCAATACCGGTAATACCGGTATTTGCTGTTTTTTATCTCTGTAATACCGGTATTGAAAATCACGGTAATATTGCAATCCTTAGTTACCGATCATTGTAAAAAGTGTACATGTTTGTTTTGCACCTAAATAAATACGATAAATAAAATTTACAATGGACAATTAAAGAAGAAGGTAAACGTCTTATCTTAAAACCATTCCCATGTGACACTGCGGATGATTGTTTGATCTCCCTGGCGTTTTTATATGAATCAGTTTTATGACCTTTAGTTTGCCATTAACAGCTTTTAAAGGCTTTCCGGTTCGTGGTTTATCATCCTATAAAAAACCTTTGGAACGTAATTTGAAAAAAGACTGCTGAACATGAGACATCACATATTTTTTGATTGCCAATGTCACGTTATTGCCTTTACAAAATTCATAAACAAAAAAATGTCATTAATGCACTTGATCCATAAATATTCTAAAAAATCAAGCTCTACACTTTGCTTGCTAAGTAAAAACTGAAAAAAAGTATAAGTTAGAAGCTAAATTCAACGTCATAAAAATATTAGAAAATTTCTTGTGAGTTTTCTAACTATGGGAATGTTATCTTAAGAATTTCAAAATATAATCAACTCAAAATATTCGTTTTTTAGTTGTAAATTTAATGTAGCTAATATGAATATGCTAAAATATAAAAATTGTATAACAGTAAAGTGTATTGTACTATAAGTTTTCATTGGATAGACCACACAAAGGCTTTACGACCGTTTTATGCATCCGATACAAATGTATTTTAGATCCATCGAACCAAGCTAAGGTTTAACTTTACGACAATAAGATCATACACTCTAGATCTGACTATTTCGATTGCGAAACAATAACCTATTTCGCAAGAATGTCTCGGCACGGTTTCCAGACCTGCCAACCTTCGGGGTGTATCGTGATTGATTTCGCAGACACACACATGCCGTGACACACCGGTGTGCTCTCGAAAAGGAGTACAGTGTTAGTGGTAGCGGACATCGCTCTTAGGCAAATCGTGGTTTGGCAATTAGTAGTGTGCGTGTGAATGGCGCACTGATTGAGCCGAAACATTGCAATGTTGCAGATAGCGCACTTAACGCGATCGTAAATCTGCCTCAATAAAATGAAGTATAGATACAACATCCATAAAATATTTTATTAAAATATTGACCTATGATACCTTACACACCAATACATTTGTTGAGCTTAAGAATGAGTTTATAGATTCCAACGTTAAAAGGTTTCAGTGATTGTATAATATAATATTCCAGTAACAACAATGTTTCTAAGTTCATCCTCTATGGGTGAATTCATCAGTGAACAACGTTGGGCCAACTGTAAATTCTTTTCAAGTCAAAAAATCATAAATTTAATCGAGCTTCAAATTAAGAAAATCTGTTTTGAAGATATACTTGAGAATATCAACACAAAATTGTTTTTAACAAACAAACCAAGAATTCCAAAGACTGTAGGATAAAATAAATTTGATGAATCTACACATTATATTTAAATATGTACACAGTTAAAATTCAACGCCGTATGCGTCACGAAAAAAATTTACATTAAATTTGATGATCGAATTTTCATTACCAGTCATAAATCTCTGAAACTCGATGCTTCTTTCTTGTCTCGCAGCAGGTACGCTTAACCAATAAATACTTCCCAAAGCGATGACAGGTGCTTCTCAATCGCATCTCGGGCGAAACAATGAAAAGTACCTTTATTGCCATTCTTCTCGCGTTGGCCAACTTTCCGGTCTCGCCAACTTTGGCACACCCAGGTGGGTATGAAAATTTAGCAACTCGGTTCTGTTCGAGTTGTCAATGAGAACATTGGGTATTGTTTTAAAAATGAGAGTGAACGTCACACGAAGCCAGGTGAGGAGAGTCGTGACTAGACCAGATCTAGACTTACGCAAGACCTCCGAAGGAGGGACAGATTCGTCTGAGGATTACGGGCGCCGCGGCTCTTATCTTTATGAGTCACGGTCGAGAGGGAAAAATTAGAGCCGGTGTATTCTAACTGGCGGTGTAACAAAACCGTTACGTTTTATTAGTTCAAAGAAAGAATGAAACGTTAGAGCATGGATTGATGATTGGCGTTAAAAGCTTCGAGCTGACGAATGCGTTTTAACGGCGAGATTAAAACTGGATTTTCTTTTGTAATATAGAGACCCGCTTTATGATATATCATAGATTAGAGTGCTATTTAGGTAAATCTTTTAAAACTAAAATGAAATAATAATAAAAGTTAACCAACATTAAGATGTCTAGAAATAATATCGCACATGTCACATAAACTTAGTTGAAAAAGCATTGTTCGTTATCTGTAATTAAAAATAATGCTTACAGATATAACCTCATTATCTACTCTTTCTTTAACCATTTTTTCAACGTTAATACAATTTTCCTGAAAAAGGGATTTTGTCACTTCCCTGAACCCATTATATTTATTACCCATTAATTATAATTAACGATTTTTATTAAAGTAATTAATTGATTTGATTTACGTAACTTTTTTTAAATATTTAGAAGGATCTGGGTTCGAATCCCATATGAATCATAGTGTTTTTAAATTTCTATTAAATCTGAAAGATTCAAATTAGTAATTATTATATAATTATATTTTCGATAAATCATCATATGTTATATTTATTATATTTTCCTAATATAGTGATAAATAATTACAAATACAATTAAGCTAAATCATGCATAGTAACTTAATTAAGAAAAAGCTTCGATAGTTTATAGTTAATAAATTATAAATCATAAAAGTAATTAAATTATGTTTCTTGAATTATCTAAGAAACGAAGCTTTTTCTCGTTGACGTAAACAAACGATAATATGTATTTGAGAAAAGTTTCCATTGACAGTCTCAAAGCAATTGATTAAAAACCATAGATGAACTTGGTACCAAATGCAACATCCCTAGATTCCATCCGTTGGCAATTGATTTCTATATATGTGTGGATTGCAATTACCTGCACATTTTAGAGGCCATTCCTATTGAAAGTAAGACCTAACAATGAAAGAAAAATTTTGGGACTAAACAACTGAGTTTTATTTGTTAATATTTCACGGACCCCTTAAAAAACTACTCTTTGTGTGGGGATACATGATACACAATGCCTTTAAAATACTATTGTTATTTTACCCCTTTGTAAACGATCGCCAGAGTGGCCATTTGCTCGTTTCACTTTTAATGCGTAAAAACATTTCTTGAGTGTATCTAACATCCTCATCTGAGATTCGACAGAGCTGTCTCGTACCAGCAATATAAAATAGATAGACAATTGATCACAAAGAGGCAGACAGAGGCAGAGAGAGAAAGACGCTCCAGATGCGGTGAGACATGCACTATGAGAGATGCCTTGAATCACAGCACAAAACACATCTGCGGATCGTCCAGCAACATCACAAAAACATACCACAACAGAGCATAGCGGACAATAATTAAATCGACACTCGGCCATCTACTTAAATTTATATATCCATATATATGTATGGTATTTTAAATATTTACATATGTTTATAAAAAACAGCTTTTTCAGCTTCTATATTATCTACAAAGTCAAACCAGAAAAGTCTAATGAGACATGTATTAGACAATAACAATGAATCATTTCCATCCCGAATTAACAGTCGAGTTCAGACACTTCCGACCAATTTTCAAGAGTATATAAATCAGAAATATGTCATACTGAATCACTTTGCTCATTCACTGTAGTCAGTAAATTACTTCTGCCTATATTTATCAAAAACTTTCTCTATACTTTAAATTTATTAAATAACGTAATAAACGTGATTTTAACTTAATTCGCAACAAAAAAATCAACGCAAAATTGACCGAGACGATCCTTAGAAGATCGAAAAAAGCAGCCTCTTTTTTCGACTGTTCGTCT